>NW_010120245.1:0-15003 GCF_000699245.1 Pterocles gutturalis | reverse complement strand
GAATGCTTTTATCATGGAAATACAGCATGAATGCTTTTATAAATGCATTTTTGATGTTACCTTTTCTTTATACTTCTAGAATTTTGTTCTTTTTCTGCCTCCCTCTCATTGAAACAATATCCAGAAAAGCCCCCCTTATTTTAATGATATTTAACATACCCTGCCTGTACTCTTCTATACAAGACCTGCTCCTCTCTGTTAATATTAGAATTACCATCGCCTTTCACAGAAAATGCCCTATTTCACAGCAGGGCCTACAGTCTTCCAGTAGCCACTGTTCAAACTCTTTGATATGACAGAACAGAGCATCTCTCATTTCCAACTGTACCTGCAAAATCAAACTCTTCATATCAGAAGAGGAAAATTCAGGTTTTGAATAGATAACAAGATGACAGATGAGTAAAGATTAATATCTCTAGAAGAAACCTCATGTCCTCCAAGCCAAAAATAGTGAAGTATATTGTTAATGGTTGTTTCTGTTAGACAGGATTATCTACATCCATGTAGAGGAATATTCACCCTGGATCTCACTGGCTACATCAAATTTTTAGCTTGTGCTTTTTCTGTTGAAAATGTCTGCAGTCATGTAAGGCTTGTGTCAGGGCTGCTGGAGTAACATTTTTGTAAGAACCAGGGTTATGTACTGCATGCATGGAGCATGCGAGAGGAGTAGAGAGATGTCTGAGAGTACTGGCCTGCTGAGGATGAGTCACGTGTTGGGGACTATGTAAGGCCGAGAGAGCCGGCCCTGGTGTTATCTTGTCTGTACAACATTTACGTTGAAGTCCTCAGAAAAAAAATGCCTCTGGACTGCAGCTAAGCTTTGTCTTAGAGGAACTTGTCAGTTTGCTCCAAATGAGAGCTTAAGCAGAACTTGAATACAAGTAACCAAGGGACCAAGATCTTGGGAATGACTGAGAGCTTACATCATTTAATGATTTAAATTAACTCCATGTACACCTCTGAATAATCATTATGCATATATTTCAGCCGTGAGAAATATCTCTAGTCTTTTCACTATCTGTGAGTGCAAGGACTGATTAATAAAGAACATCTGACAAAATATCAGATAATTTTATGAAGACTAGGATGTTCAGAGAAAAATGTGTCTAGGGAATATTCACAAAGATCAAAAGCTTGTTTTCTTCATAATGCTATTAGGCACTGAAAGCAATCAATAAATTTTGCATCAAAGTACCACACTGTCTCATTGCAGCATGGATAAAAACCAATCTGATTTACAGCAGAGTCACTGAACTGCTGGCCTGTGAACTGTCTAGCCTGAAGGCTGAATTTGTCTCAGGTCTGTATAATTTTAATACAGTTATGCTGAACATCTAGTTCCACAAACTACTACTGAGCCTATCCATCTCTAGGAAATGATAAATTTGATATTTTAGGAGTCCTAAAACTCATACCAAGCCACAGTTCTTAAAATACTAGGCAGACCTGATTTGGAAAATAAGCTATTTCATTAAAAACAGTGTAGCAACTGCTTTTGCTTTTAAACAAAAATAATATAAAAACAGAATACTGAACTATTTGGTATGTCATGATGTAATATGACAACTTGGAGTAATATAAATCATATTATGTATTGACAACATCCAATAACATATATAATATGTACCTGTAAGAGAATAAGATAAAAATAATAAATATAAGCATGAAAAAATCAATTTTAACACAGCATTTTAATTGTATTTCATAGGAAATATTGAGAGTACTCAGATTTGTTCTGAATTGGAAGGAAGTCAGATTTTGAAATGCCCTTGATTCCTATGAAGTGGAAATTTGAAGTGTTGATCAGCTTTATTTTTAGGGGAACTTTGTAACTGATTAGACCTCAGACTAATTAGTAGATCTGGTTTTCAAAAATCCAGAAAAGGAGGCTGTTGCTTCGAGTTCCTGAAATTAATTTCTGTATGTGTGATGCAGTTTGTTTGTAGTCAATCTACTCTTAACTCATTCATTTGTAAGTACATGCAAGTTTGTCTTTGTTGATTACCTTTTTTCCCCAATCATAAACAATAGATATACAAAACATTGCTTTCTTCATTACTTTTTTACCTACCATCTGTAGAGGAGAAACCATGCTATAACGGAAGTTCTTAGAAAGTCAGAATTGTGGACTATTAGGCTGTAGTTACTCTGGATGTCAGTGGAATGTACAAGATATTAACTGAAAACTATGCTACTAAAACCTTCTGCTCTGACTGATTTATCTGATTAGCCTGTGCATGATTTTCAAGGTTTGACCTTTCAGCTTCAGCTTAGATAATTACATTGACAAATATTGTTAAAGCTGCTACTGTGCAGTTTCCTTATTATAGACAATGTCAGAATGAGTTGAGAGATTTGTGTTTACGTGCTTTCAAATTCTGATTAAATGAAATGTAAATCCCAGAACTTCCAACTAGTATGTCAAGTTATAATTTATCTTTGCCTGTAGCATCAGAAGATAACAGCACCTTGGTCCAGTAAAGTACAGGCATGTCTTCTGGACATTTTTGCATTAGTTCATTGGCACACCTCTGCCTATCTTTTTATTGCCATTATGCTGAAAGAGCAACAACAGCTCCCAAAGACACTCTGAGTCAATCAGAGCCAATGGAATTGGAACTTGGAAATACTTGCACAGTATTTTATAGAAAGTACCAGTGTGCTGAGGATTCATTAACTGCCATATGCTGCCAATCGAAGAATCACACCTTTTCCTCTCCTCTAAGCCACATAGGCCAACCCTATCTATGACTTAATCTGACAAACCAGTGATGTCTTCAGGCTCTGAAATAGTCTGTGATAATGCGTTTTACTCAACAAAGACAACCTAGTCAAAAAGTTGTACTAGTTTTTTGATCTCAAGATCCACTCTGTATCTTTGTCCTTTGAAAGCTTTTAGAGAAATATAAAGAATGTGTCAGCTAGTTAACAATTTGGAAGTTCATCAAGTACATTCATTTTTCATACAGTTTAAACTCTTGCCAGGAAAATTTAATAAAGTAATTTGCTCAAGCAGAAGAATGTTGGATGCACTCAGCATACAATACTGTCAGCTAGTACTTTTTCTAGATAAACAGAGGATCTTAGACCTAAATGTTTAAGTGATTCATATGTGCCTGCATTTAAAAAACATGTAGGATATCATCACCTGGTGGTTAAAAAGAAATTGATCCCCAGGGTATCTTACAAAGCCTCTTAGAAAATTTTCTGTTTGCATTCTCATCATTTAAGGTTTTCATCTGCAATGGCAAAACTATGTTACAGAAAATTCCTGTCAAATATAATTCTGTGGCAAATCCTTTATCCTCAGATAATATTAATTCATAAGAACCAAAGGCTTTTTCTGAAAGAAGATGGTTCCGCCAAGTTGTTTTCTTTAATTGTTTAATTTTCAGTTTCTTTACAATATTGCTGTTTTGAAAAGTGTTTTTTTTTTGTTTTAATTATAGTGAAAAATGATTGAGACTCAGAAGACCTGATTAAATCCTCAGTTTTAAATTTTGATTGAACTAATTCAATTGCCTATTTTGGAGACTTGGAAAAAGAAGAAAGAGGGAGGGATTTCTAATTTGATTTTTTTTCTTTACATTTAGATTTTAATCCCATTGTAGTTTGAGGGTTTGTTCTGGCATAAGAAATACCATGAGGACTGGCTTGAGCTTTCCAAATGATCTGACAGATCTAGCTATGTAGTTTGCTGGCTACTGAAACTGCCAATGAAACTACTGCAGTTTTTCAGTTGTGGCCATTATTTCTGCATCTCTGCAGTGATGATCTGATTGAAGAATTGCATATGTGAATGTTTTGCATGAAACCTTGTTGTGCTGGTCAGTAGAATCATGGCAGCTAGGATATGTAAGGGCCATGAACAATGAAGAGGCATAAGTTTAGATCTACTGAATTTTCACAATGGATGTAAGGGCCAGATCTTCAGATGATATTAATGAGCAGCTATGTTGACTTATTTGGAACTATAATGGCACTATATGAAGATCTTGCAGAATAATGGTGTTTTAAAATTCCATCATTGTTGTGAGAAATAACTAATAATCAGCTTTTTCTGATCTAGAATTAGTTTATCAAGGAGGCTGCATCCAAATTGAAATCAGGATTTCAAATAATATTGGAATATGTCTATATATATATATATATGGGTAGAATGGGAAATCAGGATTAAGAAATTATATAGCTATACATGTGTTGTGATTACAGAATAGGAATGTGCAAAAGTAGAATAATATAAATTTTCAAGTATTTGTTTTTCTACCATATGTCTATGGTAGAATCCTATGCCAAAAAAGCACAGTGATTTTATGTTTTCTCTCTTACGCAGGGATGCATAAAGCCCAGACTAGAAGTCAATTGTAAATTAAACTTAGATGATGTAATAAATGGCAAATGAATGTACTGTATCCAGTATTTACTAACATTTAATAATCTGTGTATTCATTATGAGTATTTTTATATAGCTATTTGTTTTAAAAAGCTGTGGCAAACAATTTTCTTATCAACTAACCCATCCATGGTCTTTCAGGTAATTTCATGCATTTTTATGTGGGACAGCAGGCCAACAAGGGTAAATCTCTTCTAAGGCAGGAAGATGAGAAAGATACCCAATCAAGCAAAACAAAGAGAATCAGCCTTAGAGGAAACTCCCTGAGAGAAGCTGCTAAGCCTCTGCTTTGTCAGACTTTGTTGTCTTCTTTTTGGTTGCACTGTATCTACAGTAGACTTATATGTATATGCATAATTAAATTGTGCCAGACTAACTATAATAAAAGCCTTATCTTAGCATGTTACAGTTGTAATCTTTACCTGTTTTAGGTTGGATGATAGCTTGGTGAAATGCCTAGTACTTTGGCAGGTTAGTGGTTTAAGTGCTGACTTGGTAATATTCAGACTGTTAAAATATTTTCTTTCCAATGACCAAATAACCTTGATAGAGTTAAGTAACCTTTAAATAGTTTGTCAAGCTGGTAACTTTAATTGCTCAGTGAGTAGTTAGATTAATATGGAAGCACACTGTGTAAGTTTTCAGAAAAGGCTGTTTTCATTGACATAATTTCTCACTCCTTCAATTGCTGGGATATGGTGAGCACAGTGAGGTATTTGTTTGAGCAGCTGCTGCTAATAATGTGCTTGTCTGAACGCTGTGCTGGCTGCTGGAAGTTCTGTAATCATATTACCACCGTATGTGCTTGTCTTTGGAGACGAGGAAGCTGTGAAGCCTTAAAGCTTGTATCAACTAGTATTCTTTTTGCTATTGCAAGCAGACTTTGGGCAGGCTAAATTCATTCTAGGAGTTGTTTAAAAAGCAAAACACGCCATAATATTTTCACCCCATCCTTTCAGATATGAGATAGGTTCAGAAATGGGTCTCAGTTGTGTAGGCATTGTCTGTACAAGAGAAGTTCAGAGTTGTGTGTTCACATCACTCAAACTGAGTGACTCTAATCCACTACAAGGTGTTTAAATCTGGCTATTGCCTACTTCACTGTTCTGAAACTATAACACGTTTTCTGACTGCGACCTTTTACCTGATGCTCTTCTTTGGGAGACAAACTGTAGCCAACTCCATGTGCAATGTCCACTGGAGGAGGATTTGAGTCCTTTCCAGCCTCAGGAGCCCCTGCCTCATTCATGCTCTTTCAGAGTTCTTGTTCAATCCTCAGAAAGACAGTGTAGTAGTAAATAAAATAACTTCTGAGCTACAACTGCTTTCCTCTCTAAGGACTGGAAAATCTCAAAAGCAAAAGAATTTCCAGTCTGATAATAGTACTTCTGGATCTGTCTGCAGATTTTTCATAGACAGGGTCATTTCATAATGTCAGTTACATAAAGCTTAATTGTCTTGTTCAGTGGAAAAACCACACCATAAATACTTATTCTCCCTCTTCTCACAAAAGCAGTGACAGTTTATGTGACAGCAAACAGTCCAGGTAGAATGTTATGCTGAAGTACCTTACACTGCATGTAAGTTAGCTGGGTGTCTCTGCTCCAATCTGCTATGCACACCTATGCTGGAATGAACATCGGAAAGCGAAGGTCTGTGAGGCTGATTGCAAAGTGGGATACATTAATGTTTGTTTGTTATTTCAGGTTTCTTACTTACATAGTCCTGTTGTTTCATAGGCTTGAAAGAGGAGAGAAAATGGCTGAACTGCTTGCATTTGATAAAAATGATTTTGTAGTTCTGCCAGTAGACTCTAACTGAAACAAGACCTGTACAAACAGTCTTAACATCAAGATAAGAAAATCTAACAGGGTTAGAAAGAAGCAGATTTAGAGAGGTGAAATTACTTTTCTTAATTTGTAGATCCAGATTCTCCCCCAGAATGAAACTCTTTTTCAACACAGTAGCTGTATCTGTTCTCTTTATTTTTTCCAGACATGTGCTCCTGGGGTAATTAAGACTAAGTGAAGTTTGGGGATTAACTTTTTAGGTATCTTTGGGAAAGGTATTGTTGTAGAGGCCTGATTATGCAAAACAGAAAATAAGATTTTCCACTTTGCAAATGCCAGTTAACATTTTCAGTGGCTCAGTGTAGGAGTTGAGCATGATTTCCATATTTTGAAAATAAGAATTACTGAGAGATTAGAACCAACATGGATTACAAAACTCCAGGTATAATGTTCTAGAAATTAATGTCTTCCCTTCACAATTTTGAGTGAACAGAGCATATCAGAAATGGTATTATACAAATATTTCATTAACAAAAATAGAATTGCAAATACAACCTTCTTTTTTCTCACTTGCTCATTTTTCAGTTTTTTTTTTGTGATTTAAATATTTTTCTTCAGGAACATGTCAGATGAAATTAAATTAGTCACCAGTGCTATACATTTTGCCTCATTTCGTGTCCACTACATATCAAGTTATACCCACTAGCATTTTCTACTATTCATTCGCAAAAGCTGCTACATTCATAATTTATGTTTCCCAAAGTGTAGCCAGTGAAAGGAAGTTTTACAGTGTGAAATGGTTCTGCACTGATGTGAAAACATGAAATGAACTCAGAATTTCTGGCATAGATTGAATTTAAACATAACTCAGCATGATTGAAAATCTTTCCTGTGTCCTAGATTTGCACTTTAGGTTTCAATTTATACTAGACGTAAGTGTTGTTAGCTGCATGAATAATGCATCCTTTTCTTCAGCTCAGCTCATTCCTTTGGCATGTTTATTCATTTATGCTGTTTAAATGAACAGAAATGCTTGTATCAGTATTCACTGGTGTTCTGACAAGCTGTAGGATAGATCAGTTTCCTCAGGCTTAAAAAAAGCACAGAACTACTTACCCAGAGACCATCTTTTCAAATGATATTTAGTTGTTGTCTGCATTCAATGACAGAAGCCCCCTTTCATACTTTTATATCATTATCTTGAATAAAATTCTTGCAAATTTATATCTATTTTTTTATAATATATTTTCAGTGTCACGAATACTAATGTAAGAGAAGAGAAGCAGCTTTGCAACAGAACCTAAATACACACAGGGTTTGAGACTTGAGGGTGTGCTTTTCCCTTAAACACATAATAACACAATCAATCCACACCTTTTCAGAGCTTGAGGAGTCCATAAACAAGGGATCGGATCAACAGAGGGAGGAAATAGGGCTGAATTTGTCATATTTAATTGTTAGACAAGTTATACAGCTCTGTTCATGTTAGTTCACAAAAAAACTTTTGTTTGGCAACAGAGCAGCTCTATAAGTAAGCAGGAAGAGATTAATTTTATCACTTCATTGGCAATTAATGTTTTATTGTTCTGTAATTTAAATGTCACAAACTTAGTTTTTATATAATGTCAGTCATTCAAACTTGAATAGGATACATAGTTTATTACTGTCAATATGCAGATAATTAGCATATTCCTTTTATATAATAAGGTTTAGTAATATTTGTTAGGGTAACACATTTTTATTGTGTTCAAAGCATAAATTAATCTGCAAAAGGAACTTTTACAAGGTATTAGTGATAGGTATGTGCCACATAGCCATTAGCTTCTGTATGGCTTTTTCCTGAGTTTCTTGCAGTCATTAATATATTTTCATCTCATTGCTTGTGTTGTTTGTTACACATTAGGTACTGAAAAATGCAAATAACTTGCACACAGTCACACAAGAAAATCTGTGATAGAAAGGGAACTTAATTTGTACTACTTGAATCCAGGTTATTGCCTGTATTCTATCACCTGTTTACTACAGTACCATCCATCATTTTTATACCATAGTTGTACCTTTGAAAATAATCTCTAAAATAAGGCTTAGTAGCTATTGGAGTTTTTCAAATGAAAAAGATGAGAAGAATCTGCTTCTTATTTAATCTCACCTTCAATTCCCACTTTCTGTAAGTGGTATTCCACAAAGACTGCTGTTTCTTAAAAACAAACAAACAAACAAACAAAAAACCAAAAACCAAAAAAACCCAAGAATTCACCAAAGTTGGCTTTATGCTTGTTTGTGGTGATGGGTGGAATTTAGATTTTCTGGATTATGGCAAATGGAGCAACTTTGCAAGATTTTGCCATGGTGAAGTGAGACAAACCTAGAAAGTTTTAAAATTTAGCCCAGAGCAAAATGTGGATAATTCTTTTAGTTTCTGAAGCAGAATTTCTTTGAAATGACACAACTAACTTTTGGTAATGTGGGACAATTTTTCCAGGGAAAAATTCCTGATTAGCCTTATATATTTTCTATCTTCCTGACACCCATATAACATGCCTTAATCAGTTGTAGAAACAAGCAGCTATTCCATGTTTATTAAATAGTTACGGCTACATGAAACAGTAAGGCAATGAGAACCTCGAGCTGTGAGCTACTGAGAACTCCTGCTGTCTCTCAGTTTAGTAAGTCTTTCTCAGAAATGGAAAGATTTTCTACCAGTGCAGAATATAGATTTTCCATCAGCCTAGTACAAAAAGAAATACTGGGAATTTTCAGAGAAAAATGTATTTAATATGCAAAATGAAATAACACAATGGTCATTAAGGCTCATGTACAATTCAGTGAAATGACCTTGAAGAATGATAGACCCAGGAGCTAGAATCCCATGAAAATTTTCCTGTTTTTCATGTCTTAGCTCTCTTGTATCAGTCAACTAAGAGTTCAGAACACATTTCTGATGCTTTTGCTAGTTCTTCTCTGAGATGCTAAAAAAGGAGCCAGGTAGACTAGTGTGGCAGCATTCTGCATGAATTGGATCCCTGCACTTTGGAAGTACCTCATCTGAACTCAGAGCCTTACCATGTCAGGATTACAGAAGAGCCATGGGGTGACAATAACTTCTAGTTGCTCTTAGCCAGGGTGGATCCAAACCAAATGTTTTCAGAAAAGTCTGCTTCACTAAGCTGCCTACATAAACTGTGCTATTTGATAATCTCATTAGCAGTCTCAGACATCGGAAATATTCCTTTGCTCCTTCCTCCACACACATGTTGCCTTTTTATCAGCATCGGCACATGCTGCATAGAGTGTGGGGAAAAGCAGCTGTCTGAGATAACTGTCACTATAATGAATGGGAATTAACTGACACTAAAATAGGAATGCTGGACAAGCAAATCCATAAAAATAAAGGAAGACCGGCCTTCATGAAATAGTAACAATATGAAGATACAACTTCTTTTTAGCAAAATGGTTCTCATGACTATTTGCTCTGATGGAAACTTACTGGAATGGGATTTATTTCTAGGAAATGAGGTGTGCAACTTCACTGTTCTGTAGGGATACAGCCTTGTCAGTGCTTTTAAGGCCAAGTTCCCCAGCTCTCCAAATTTATCATTCACATAAACATCTTTAGTTTTTCCATAAGAGCACCCACCTGATTTTCCTTCCAGTGTTTCTAGTCCTTGATGTGCCTTATAGGGCCCATATATGTGTGGTCCTGGTGATCTGCATTAATAAATACTTCCACTTAGGACACCAACTCTTCTAGCACCTATCTCGGTGGTCCACACAGCATAGCTGAAAACATCATTGCAAGCACCAGTGCCCATGTTCTCTCGCCCCCTGGATGCTTCTTTGTTACTGAGGAAGAACAGGAGCAAGCAGGAGAGATACCCAGCAAGGAAAGAGGCTGTGAGTGTGTGCTATATATATGATGATTTTTAACAGCTTATGTCTGTAATGTGTAAGTATGAGAACTCAAGCATGGCAATAGCAGATGCAATTATGTTTTAGCAATATTTAACTATGCAATACTTAAGGGAGAACAAATGAGATAACTGTGAGATAACTATGGCAGTGGCATTGGATAATTATAACAATTTATGAAATAACTATGAAAATGGCAGTGGATAGCTGTAACAAACATTAGTAGCATTAGTCTTTGAGCCGTGAGCAGCACAGTTTTATGGTTATTGAAGCAAATCCCTGAGTTGTCCCAATCCACCAAGGTCCTCAATACCCCTTTCTTGGCCCTCAGAGCCCATGCTTCTGGCACAAGAGTCTCTGCGATGTCCCCCTGATATGTTGAGAGGACCTAGGTGGCTGTTCATCACTGTAACCATTGATTCGTAAACGCTGAGATCTTTAACACTGATCCTCTTCTGCAGATCCTACCTTGGTAGTCTTTAAGTTGTCTTTTTATACCATCAGGGTGCTGTGACCTATGACCTTCTGTACTTCTCAGTATGTACTTTTGTACATCCTCAAAGAGATTATCCATTACTTCTGCTGAGTCAATTCAATCTAAAGATAACTGGTCACTGTGTCCTCTGGTCACTGTGTCTTCAGCCTGCAGCTGTTTCCCTGGAGTGCTGATTCCGTGAAACCGCCCCTCTGCCTTCATTCCACAGCTGTCTTAACTGCACTGTTATAGCAATATTTTCCTGTATTTTGTTAATGGTCTATAATCAGCAATTTGCTAAATTGATTTATTTTGGTTCAGCATTTCCTCTGTGGTTTTGTAGATATATCAAGGTCTCACACTTGTGACCAGCCATTTGGTTAGTGCTTGTCTGGCCACAATACCAGATATGTTTGTGCAAGGTTAGTAAAGTTACATCAAAGCCCATCTTGACTTACCAGTTCCCTGTACTTTGCTGTGATGGTTAGCAGCATTACGCTGAGACCTGTCTTGGCTCAGGGAGGCCTGACTCAGCTTGGTTATTCTCAGTTCCCTGAAACGTACCCAAGAGCCCCTTGTTGTTTTCAGGTTTTCCTCTTATGTTCTACAGAAATTCTGAGCAGGCAACAAGCTTGGGTTCACCTTGGTGCAGAAGTCTTGCCGGAAGCCCAGTAGCCTGAAACCTGCCATTTGTGGCATAAATGGATATTTATGGACTTGGCCCTGGCTTGCAGCCAAGCACCCACACAGCCTCTCAAACCCCAGTGGGACAGGGGGAGAAAATAGAAAGAATAGGAGCAAGAAGACTTGTGGGTAGAAGTAAAGACAGGGAAATCTCTTATCAAGTACTGTCATGGACAAAGCAGATTTGACATGGGGAATTTAACTTAATTTATTGCCAATTAACATAAATATTTAATTCCTGATTCAGGCATTAGAAAACAAAATTCCCAAACATTGAAACACTTAGGGAGAAAGTACACCTCCTCCTTTCCCAGGCTCAACTTAACTTCAGACACCTCTGTCCACACTTCTACTCTCCACTTTGCTCCTCCACTCCAGATACCTACCTTCACCCCTTGTTTACTGCCACAGGTTACACTCAGTCCCTTCAGTGAGGTGACAGGTGGTGTAGGGGGTTGCTGTCAGGCTGCAATAGTTTCTCTGCTAGCCCTTCTTTGTCCCTCATTTCCTATAGTCCAGCATGGGTCCTTCATGAGCTGGAATCCCTTCGGGGTATATGTGCTCTGCTGTGGTTCCTCCATGGGCTGCAGTTCCTTCAGAGTGTACGTGTTCCACTGTGGAGCACCTCGTTCTCCTCTTGACTTATTATTCCCTCATTCCCTCTGATGTTTCTTACTCTTTAGTTCCCTCCTTCTCTCTCTATCTGGTGTTTCCTGACCTTTCCTAACTACTTTTTCACAGAGGTGCCACAAACTCCTCTGAATGGCTTAGCTGGGGGCTGCATTAGGTCTGTTGTGGAGCATCTGTGTCAAGAACAGGGCAGTCACTGACCTTTCCCCACAGAGGCTGCCCCAATAGCCCCCCATCCTGCTGTAGGGAAGCCTACACCCCTGTCAAAGACAACAGCTCCTGTTTGTGGTGGAAGTTGCTCCAGCTGCAGATATGTGTTGCTCCTGGGTATGCCTGTCAGGGCATGGATCTGTTCTCAGCGAGCTTCTGATCCAAAGGATATTTCTGGTAAGGGTGAGGGAAACACACTGGACATTGACACTCGGCTGTGAACCTGCACTTCCAATAGATGAACTGTTAGACTGATGACACCAGCTCTCAATCAGGTGCCCATTTTCTGAGCACACTTTTGACTTCTCGTTTCTAAATCACCACTGGACATAAGACCCAAGTCTGTGATTGGTCTTCACATAACTGAGGAACATCATTTGGGATGATTAACTTCATGAGTTAATCCCAGACCATGCCAGTGTCAGCCTTTTCCTACCGTCTTCCTGGTACCTGATGGGCAGGAGGCAGAGCACAACTGAAAAAGGAAGGATCTGCAAGTGTTTTATTGCCCTCATCATCAAATATTTTTCCCATGTATCTAGCCACAGTTCCCCTTGCTGCAACTTGTGCAAACTTCCTTTGCATCTCTGAGCAAAGTCTGTCTCTGTCTTCTCTAAAACCCCCATTATTTAGTTGAGTGCAGCAATGAGATCTCCCCTTAGCTGTCTCTTTTGAAACTGAAAAAACACTGCTGTTTGTCTCTCCCTGTATGTTAAATACTCCAGCCACCCAACTATTTTGTGCTGGGCCCATTGCTGGGCTTGCACCAGGCTTTCAATATCTTTACCGTACCAAAAATCCCAAATTTGGTGAATTACTTCAGGTGCAATCTGGCAAATGACAAATAGCAGAGAATAATTATTTCCTTTAACTTGCTGGCCACACTGTTAAAGCACAGTTATGTTATTAGCATTCATTACTGCAAGGGCACACAGCTCATTTCTGTTCAACCTCTTGTTCACCAGGATCTCCAGGTCTTTTTCTACAAAGCTGCTTTCTAGCCAGCTGGCCCCTGGGCTATATTACTGCATGAGATATTCCTCTTGAGGTGAGGAACTTTCCATTTGTCTTCAGTGAACTCCATGAGGTCCTACCAGACCCTTTCTCCAGCCTGTCAAGATCTCTCTGAAAAGCAGCCATAACTTCCAGCATATTGACTGCTCTCTTCACTTTCTCTTTCCAAAATGCTGCTTTGCTTTTTTACCCTTTGTCCATTTTCTACAGTTTTGGAGGGTATGAGACATTAGTAATAGAGGGCCATTCTGTGCCCTTTGGAAGGCTTTGGAAGCACTTGGATGAGAGGCCCCTGTACTGTAGTTGCAGTGAAGCCATGGAAAATAATGGGAGTATTACTGTCTGTGATTATGACAACTGAAGCCCCCTTGAGGGAACACAAGATTGGAAATGTGTCTTCTTGATCTTGGTATATTTAGGCATATGACTTGGCTTGAAGGCTCTGATGTTTGAGACCCCAGACAGAGTGTTCCAGAACTAATATACCAGATGGTATATTACTTCACACAACTCCACTGTGATGGTCCTGGCAGTGGATTTACTGACACAAAGCTGTTTGTGCAATAGATTCAAATCAATGGTGTAATAAGAGTTCCTGGCATCAAACTGCCCCACTTCTGGGACAGGATGGACATGTAAAAAGGAGCGTGCTGCAGCACAAGAACTACTGCCAGCTCATCACTCAGGACCATGCGTTGGCCTTGTGCATTCAGATATCAATGGCCCAATAGTGGTTATTCCTCAGCTGGTGGATGATAATGCCCCACCACACCATTAGTGCTGGTGATTTGGCATCCGAAACACTGTACCATGGCTTTGGGAGTGGATGGCCTGCACAAGGCTGAAGCTAGGACTAATTGTAATAGATATGACAGTCCAGCTGCCAGAGCATCCTCCAGAGCCTTGCAGGGGCAGCTGCTCAGTACCACCAGTCAGACCACCACCATCCCATATGAAGTAGCCTCATTTTTTCACTCACAGAAAATTCATAGCATAGTAAGATCACTACGTATTCTTATGTTATTAATTAATATAAAGTTATTGCTTATAAATTATTGGTGTTGTGGGACTTATTGTTATGTAATTACAGCTCACATAATAAATACACAGCATATTCATTTTTTTAAGATTATGAAATCTTGAAAATCTTATTTTAAAATCAAATCATTGCAGGTTTGCTGATCATGGAAAAATGCAAGTTTCTGGCTTATTCTAATGAATAAAAATAGTTTAGAAATGACAAGGAAATTCAAGAATGTCATTAATGTCAGTTGATGTTTATGTATCATATGAAAGGCCATTATTGTTATGAAGTTAAAAACAGCAGTAGCAAGGTATTATTAAGCTTATAAAATTTACTTTGCTTTTGTGGGCTAGGATTTTAATAACACCAAGTTGCTAGTTTACAGTCTGGATTCTTCTGATGGTATACTGGATAGTAACTTGGTAGAAGTGTGTGGGTGTCCAATGTCACTTCTATTTATCCTTTTCATCACCAGTGACCTGCAAACTCAAAACATATAATCCTTTAAGGGATTCACATTTCAGAATGAAATAATTCTTAATGTATGAAATCACAATGATGCTTTTTTAGATGTTTCAGCATTCTTTTGCTGTCACAGTGGTAAAATTTCTGATGGTGTTGAGAGTGGTAATAGTCTGCCTCATTCTTATTATAAAGAAGAGAAATTCAGCAAACTTTGTTTTCCTTAATAATATCCAAATAAGAATTATTTTATCTTGTTACTTCCCCTTCCAGTTTAGAGATTTAATGTGGCTTCATATAAAAATCAATCTAAATATAAACAAAAAGTATGTAATCAAAATTCTTCTAGGAAGAATCATAAGCTCAGAATGGCCAGGGTGATACATCACAGAATCACAGAATGTTAGAG
>NW_010120244.1:0-7282 GCF_000699245.1 Pterocles gutturalis | reverse complement strand
TTTTAATTTTATTTTATTTCAAATTTTAAATTATTTTAGTCTCAACCCATGGGTTTCCTTACCTGTACCCCTTTGATTATCTCCCCATCCCCTGGAATGGGGGAGGTTGAGTGAGCAGCTAGGCTAAAACCACAGCGGCATAATCTCAAACAGTTGTGCTGCAATTTTGAAGCTTTATAACTTTCTTTCCTCTTTACTTTAAAAAGTAATTTTTATTAAAAAACGTTCTTAATTTAACTGCTTTCTTCTATATACATTTGCTCATGGAATTAGCATAGAACTTCTACCCCAATTTCCTTTGAAAATCCCTGCTTTTTCTCATATTTATTATTCTTATTTACTGTTTTCTTTTTTTTTTTTTTTTTTTTTCAGTTTCTCCAAAGCAAATGAAGGAAAACAAACACGAAAGCAGGGAGAAACAGAAAATAGAAATAAATTTACAGTTCTGGCAACTACTGTTTCAGTTAATTTGGCTGGCAAGCCTGAACTTCATAGTGCTTAACAACCCAACGTGCTAAAGTAAACGTCTGGTAAAAATCTCTTTAAGTAGGTATTTCTGTTTCTTTTCAGTCTTCACCATGATCCAGAATCAATCTTTCTCCTGTCTCTTTTGTAATTTGTCTTCAAATGAATCACTTTCTAAGAACAATGGCCATTGTCTAGAGGCTAGAGCATTTTATCTCTTACCCGAAGGTTACTTTTCACAACACAACTTTAAGTTTCTTGATGAAGCCCGGGAATTCTTTTTTTTTTTTTTTTTTTCCCTTTCTTTTTTTTTTTTTTTTTTCTGGAGAGCATTGTTAAGGAAATGGTCCTGTGTCATAAAGACGCTGATATTTAAAGATACCCCTTTGAAACACTTCCAAATCCAAATGAGTCAAATGCTACTATAAAAGATATGGGTTATTTTGTTTGTTTCTCATGACACATCGTTGACAATTGTTTATCAGAAATACCTGTCAGGAGGTGAACTGGGAGTAGAGCATGCTACATGGATTGATCCCTGGTGAGATCTTAGAGTAATTTAACTGACATGTCTCTTCGAAATGCCTTAGTGGATGAAGTTCCTGTTTTCTCAGACAGTATCCTTTGCTTTGACTAAATAAGTTCAGCCTGGCAGACTTTGACTCAAAGGGTCACAGAGAGAATCTTCTATCACTCTGCAAACCTTCAGCAAAACCGCAATTACTGTTGATCACAAAGAAGGGATTCAAATAACATCCAGTGTTTTTACCAAAGCTGCCAGACCTTTACTTGGAAGCTTACTGAGGCCATGCTATAACTATGCCAAAAGCATGTAGCATCACTGCTAGCGTTAAGTGATCAGAGGCAAAGTTCAGTTAATATTTTTCAAGACTCCATTTCCATAGTGTGGGCCCCATGGATTCAGCAAGGTTGGAGCTAACAAACCTTGGCAATCACATCACTTCTCATCTCGCACATTGAATCATATCTGTTGTAGAGACATGAGTCTGATCTTTACAGGTATTTCACACAACCCTATTATCTTTATCATTTCAGCTAATTACCCACCCTTTATTGTACACCCAACTTTTATCACCAGGACAAAGATACTACGAGTGCAGACAAGTATAGACTTAATAGGGACTGCATCCACAACAAATTATGGATGCAGCATGGCATCTAAGGAATTCAGATCTGCAATGAAAATTTGAATCCTAGAGTAAATGCCTTTCTGAAAACACTACACAGTAGTTAGCTTGCAGGCACTGTTCACTGTGTTAATTTCATTGTTTGCTCATTGTTGTTTTGTGCCTCTCTCTCTTTTTGCCACATCCACCCATTTTCCTTCATTTCTAATTTAGACTGAAGCTTCCTGTTGGCAAGAGCTTTTTATCTCACTAATGATGCTTTGTGAGCTGCCAGGGAGTTTGCCTCCTTTCCTCTTGCCGAATTCTACCATTTTGGCTCCTTGAGATTCTCCCATGCAATTTCAGATGATCAAGGCTGTCGGCTTATGTCGTCTTCCTATTACAGCTATGCCAGCTCAAGAAGTTACTGCCCACATTCCCTTATTATCAATGCCTCAGACCTGCCAGCTATGAAGCTCTGTTTACAGTAATCGTATTCATTTCAATCACAAATCAGGCCACAGTACTGATGTGACGTGAAATGAAAATCCTAGCCACATTGTCTCTCTTAAACTGCGGACAATTAGAAAACATCCACAGGATTGTTCAAGTTGGACAAAGGAGCAGCATTCTGCCACCTGGAAGGAAGCAGCTCTGCAGTCGTGTGCCACAGCTGCTGCTGGTACCCTAGTGCAGATAGAATAGCTTTCATTCACAATATGTGGCATGACAGCTGGTTTTTATTTTATTTTTTAAGATGGGTCACAAGGCTGCAATCCTGTATGCAAGGTGATATGATAGCCTGGGTCGTGCGGAAGGGAGATGGACCACAGCATTGTTTTTTCCCCTGAAGCCAAAGCATTACCTCACAAGGTAAAAGGCAGTTGTGTGATATTTGTGCTTATTTAAGGATACTCCTGTCATAGAGTGCTTTGCATTCAACAGCAAGCAAATTGGGCCCTATGTGTGGTTTAAAACGTGTCTAAGACTTTAACTCAAAGATCCACAATAGAAATAAATACAATTTAACATTGATATACAACTCTGTTTTGTGCAGATAAGCAAAATGAGACCTACTAATAGTGATTCTTAGAGCTCAGATCAGAACTTCCAAACTGACTAAATCATTAGGCCCTTAAAGAGTAAAAGAAAAGCATTAATTGACCAATAAATACTGAGATAATATCTTCATATGTAATATTTAGTTTGTTTCTTTGTTTTTATTGTATGTGCATCTCTGGTGACGTTTTAACACAACTGAACAACTGTTTTTTAATATCTAGTTGAAGCAAACTATTTGCATGTGGGGGCTGAGAAAATTCTGATTTTGTGTAAAAATTAGGCCTTTCAAAGTTTTTGCTTTGCTGAGACTAGTTAGTGAAAACATATTTGATGTTTTCAAAACAGAATAGAGGGGACTTTCTGCAACTCCTGACAATAAACATATGTAAGACACACATGGAGAATCAACAGTTTTCAGAACTAAAACTATTTTGTCCCCAAAACTTGTTTTTCTCTTGCATGATTATAATTTTTTTTAACAAAAAAGATATATGAGGAAAACAAATGCCCACATCAAAGTTTATGGGTGTTCTTATTTCACTTTTCTAGTGTTTGAAGTTATTTTCTTGAGTTAAGGTTAACTGAATTGTCTTGCCTTGCTTTGGCTTCCCTTGCCTTCCCTTCTCTTCCACTCCCTTATATGCACACAAATACTCTTTTATCCTCCAGGTTGTTAGTTAGTGTTCTCATTGATTAAACATTTTCAGTGTAGTGTCTGTAGATCTGAATACTGTATGAACTTTTAGAGATTCTGCCATAACTGCTACTAGCTTTTTGTACTCTGATCTAAATACTTGAATTCCATACAGGTGTTTATTTTATTTTAAAAATAAAGTTGTTTCTAGGCAAGTGACATGACTAGCATAAACCTGCAGAATGACTGTTTGAATTGAGCTAGTACAGGAAAAAGGAGAACATAAAGTTACAGGGCTCCTTTTATCTTTCAAGCGCAGAATTAACTTTTCTTTCCATTTACGAAAAGCAATAATTTCCAAGACCTCCTTTCAAGTCATGAATATTTTACCCAGAGCTCTCCCTGAGAGAGAGAGAAACAGCTTTTCAACCAGCTGGTGCAGGGTTATATTTGGCATATGGAGCCTGGATTCAGTTATTGACTTAGAAGCCCATAAATACCCCCTTAACAACAGTGCTGTGTGTAATACACATCGTTGGGGAACTCCTTAACACAGATTTCTAAGGTATCCAGTCGGCTTGTCTACTAATAACACAATACACAGCAAAGCAGAAGACTTGAATTTAGATCAGGTTGATGAAATCCTGAGGCTGGTGGAAGCTGGGGAGTCTTCAGTGACAAAATAAACTCTGGGAATTTGTTTAATGAAGACGGAAGCTAAAACCTTTTCACTAGTCCTTAGAACCATCTTCAACTTATTTTGCATGGTGTATTAGTGAAAGATACTGAATTAATAAGGCTGAGGAATGATGTACACTTTATGGAAGTCAACAGTTCAACCAGCAACAACACAAGCTTTCTCATAACACCAGTTAGGCTACCATGGAAGTATTTTTTCTTTACAGCTTCAAGTTTTAATACAATTTGGTTTCAATTAAACATTTTAATACTTTTTTTTTCCTGATGAAACAATTAAAATGATTCTTCAGGGTTAGTCAATTCACTCCTCTTGGTAAAACTTCTTATAAAATTACTTTTTTTTTTAATATTTGCAAATTCCCTTGTTCATTTGCCTGACAAAAGTAATGTAAGGTCTGTATATGCTGAATAGTTCAATACATGTGTTGTGCAGGCATGTAATATCTGGGACCTATCCCTGCCAAGTGATAATTGAAAAAAGTTGGCAACAGAACACTGGGAAAAGTTTTGTATGCAAAACAGAACCATATATCTTCTGTTACGAAGTTCCTTGTCGGTGTGAGAAAAATGCATTCAGGTGACTTTCTAGGGGTTTTTTTGTTGTTTGATCATTTACTAGAAATACAGACAATGTCAATTAATTTCAAATTAGGAGGTTAACTCTGAAAAACATTGAAATCAGAAAGGTCAGGCAGGTAGTGGAATTCCTGAAACTTCACCTCATTTAGAGAATTAGAGAAAAACGTGACTGCTTAACAGTATCCATAATTAATCAATTCCACTTAATTTCCAGGCTGCTGAAAGAGTTATGTAAATTTTATAATAAACTTTGCTTGAAGGGAATATTGTACACTCATTATGCAAAGTGTACACATATAATTAAGTATTTAAATCTAAATTCTGGCTCTAAGATTGATACACATTGAGTCACGTAAAACAAACTGGCTGGATGACCATGGCTTTAAAAATGCTTACCTGTATATTTTTACACTGTAAACATTTGTCTTTGTGTGGCCTTAAATATGGCCAATACTCATAGTATGAAATTCAAACATACATGATTTATTAGCAGGAATTGATTGAACATGCTGTTGTCTCCATGATTAGGCATTCTGAAAGGAAGACATTCAGAAGTTACTTTCATGTGACACGTACTTACATGGAAATGACAAATATCTCACTCCCCTTTAGTAAGAGAAGGAACTTAAACTTTCTGAAGAAACTGCTGTGAACAGTTTGGTCATCTTCAGTTAGTAACTATGACTCTTATTGACACTGCATGACTCTACATACTGGCTGGAACCTATGTGTCAGTTGACCAGTCTCTACTGCAGGCTGCTACATTGCAATGCTTTGAACCAAATAGACTGCTTGAGAAGAACTCATAATCTGTGACAGTGAGATCTTACTACTTGTTTATTGCTACTGTCAATGGATAAAGCGGTTCTGGTGTTATGCTAGCTCTATTGGGAAAGAATTGAAGATTGTTGTGATTATGTCTTATGTTCTTGACTAGAGTGCATCTTTTATCTCTTTTAAGTCAGCTCTACCTGTCTTAGAGTATCTGTTCATTAAGAGCCAAGTGGACTCTTCCTTCAGCCAAACACATTATGCAGGAGCTACATCTGTGAATAAGTTGAAAGTTTTCACTGCACTGATGCTCAAGTTATCTGCCCCTCAACGAAGTGGTAATCTTTTTATCTCAACTTGTATTTTTACATTTTATTTTTAGCTTTTTTGATACCCAGGGTCTTAAAACAGTAGTTTCAAGACTGGCTATGATAACAGAAAATTTATAGAGAGGAGTGGTTGTATATTGTAACACTGTAGATCTTGGACTAGAGCTTGAAAGTTTTTTCAGCCAGATATGTGTTCTGTAAATGCATCACAGAAGACTATCACAGTCTGTAAAGTATTGTATTTAAAGCTTCTATCCGCCACTAAGTACAAAAAAGTTTCCTGAGGAAATGTAACCGGTTATTATTGTGGGAATACAGTGGTCACTGAGGTGATGTTATGTAGGAACTTTTCAATGCAGATCAATACTGGCAATTCATTTGGGTGGGTATGAAATTTCCAGTGTTAGACTATTTATATTGAAAAAGAGTAATGAAAGACAAGAAGTAGAAACAGAAGCAAAATGAAGGTAACGATAAAAGCAAATAAACTCTTATGTATTAAAATGGGAAGGGAGAAGTAACAGGCAAAAAAGCTTACAGTGTATGATTAATTTACTCGCATACACGGTAGTCTACCAAAGAAAGGAACTGCTGTTGAAATAGAAGGTGTGTGCTGAGTTCCCTGCTAAGACAATAATCCCATGTGAGATCCTTAAAGCAAATATTACTGTAATTTTCCACCCTTTTCCTCCTGCATATGAACTGACGAAGTAGAGAGAGACCATTTTAAAGCAAAAATGCAAAGTGAAATAAAACCCAAACAATTATCTCCCCATTTGCATTAAGACATGTATTGTTTCTATATATAGAGGACAACTGTGGTTGCTGTAGAATACTTTTGATGTTAAAACATAAGCCTGAGTGCTTGTGCAAGTATTTGCAATCAATGTGATTAGTAGATTTCAGCAGAAGGAAAAGTAAGCATTTCAGTAGGAAATATCTACAATACAAAAGACACTGTAATAAGAACCAGGGACTGAAAGCAATATCATGTCATTATGGTCCTGAAATCCTTGAGTTCATTCTGTTAGTTACAATCACTTCATTGTAGGCAGATGACTCATGTTTACCACATGGTTTTCACAATTCTCCTAAAATTGGGGGTCACGTCTTGCTCAGTTTTCTACTCCCCAAATATTTGTAAATCTCACTAATGAAGGAATTACAAGCAGGGAACTTTTGTGTAGGCACAATGAGGATGCCAAGTCAAAGCAAAACACATATATCAGTATGTTTTTTTTCTTAAAAGAGTGTTTAAAACTCAAAAAATAGCTTATATAGTTATTGATACCTAGGTGGCAACAGCCTTTATAATTATTCAGGAGAAGAAGCAGTGTAGCAAGAATAGTACTGCAATGGATGATCAGGTTTTTTAAACACAAACCCCCTTCAGTATCAGCCTTTATAATTACTCAGGAGAAGAAGCAGTGTAGCAAGGATAGTACTGCAATGGATGATCAGGTTTTTTAAACACAAACCCCCTTCAGTATTTAAGCAAGTTTTTCTTTATCAAGTGATGTGGCAAGGTATTCACCACTTTTCACAGCTTCTGCTTTTTAGATAAGTTAAAGTAATTCTAAAACATTTAACAGGGTACTTGAAGGTAAAGGGGCCCA
>NW_010120243.1:0-92236 GCF_000699245.1 Pterocles gutturalis | reverse complement strand
CCGCGCGGGTGTATTCAACCGCAAGGAGCTGCCAGGCGACCTCCGCAGGCTGCGGTTTGTCTTCCTGCAGTTGTGCTTCACTTGGACCTAGCTAAGCGTCCCACACTTGTAGGTAGCTGAGCTTGGGAATGGGTGAAACTTTGAGTGTTTAAGCTGTGCTTTCTCTATAGTGGCTTTCTGGGCATGGCACGTGTTGTAGGGAATGACACAGGAGTCCATAAGGCTGCCTTTATGATTTTTGGAAGACAGTACAATTCTAGGAAAGGTGCGTCCCAGCAGATGCAATCTATTATGCGACCTTCTCTGCTTCTGTGCCATCTCTTCCCCAAAGTACCAGTTCAGTAGTAGGTAGTTCATATCACATGTGGGATTCTAGGAACCGCTGCTCAGAGTAACCTGTCTGGGTTAACAGGGTGGAATACAGAATGACTCCCTGTGGGTGGGAAAGCTTGCATGTCTTTTTCTTCCTCGGCTACCTTACTGCATGGAGCGTGCTGGGGACTGAAGTGTTCCGAGTCCTCTCCTGATCATGGCTCTTTGGCTTATCTTTGTGCTCAGGGTCAGCTTGCTTGACTTTGCCTGAGTCCAAAGTGTTTTTGAGGTGGTTTGTGATATAGTGCGTCAAAACAACAACCCCTTAACTTTAATCTGAAGTCAGAAGTTACAAAGTTTCTTAGGTCATCATACCTGGTATATATACCATATATACTGAAGCAGATAGCGTTACTGCTTCTTTTATGGCACTGCAATAGCATGCATCAGCTGTAATCAGATCAATACCCCAGGAACCTGTGTGGCTTTTAGTACACAGTCTGCTTTCAGTCCTTGTCCCTGACCCTGTAAGCTCCAATACATTGACTTGGTTCTAGGTTCTCTGAATAGTTCAGGAGAGTTTGCAGAGTTAAGGAAATCTGTGAGTTTAAACAAATACATTAGAGCAAGGTGCAAAGAGCGGGCATGAGAAACTAACCTAAAAGAGGGGAGGAACAGATGAAAGCGGGAAGTTTGATAACTCATACCTAATTACCCACAGATCAGGTGCTTTGGGGGTTTCAGTGTGGAAGTGAAAATACTTTGAGACACCTGAGTGGCATTGTTAGACCTTGATATCTGTGTATCTGTCTGCAGCAGTATTGATTTCAGTAGTAAAGCTCGAGTAGAGGACTTGACTGCAGTTATTTACGGCACTGATGGCAATGTTAGTGTGTTCAGAACTGTAAGCAGGATACCCGGGAGAAGGTAGAGTACACTGTTAAAATGTGCTGCCTATGTGGGATGGGAGGTGTTTTAGTGAATGTCAAGCTGAATAAGATACCGTGTTGAAAGCCATATTCTCTCTGGATTGATTCCTAAGTAGCATGTGGAGCTGCTGAGTGCAAATCACACTGCCACCGGTATTATGGAAGGCTCTGGGATCTGTCTGAGGATACAGATCCTGTGCTGGCTGACCAGTGGTACTGTAAAGTGCAGTCCTAGCTTCACTGTGGACTGTGGGAATTCAGTGAGATCTGAATTTTGCCCTCAAGATCTCCATGTTTTTTCTTTCCATAGCTGAAGCAGGATAATGATCATCCTTTGTAAAATACTTTGAAATCTATGGATTAAGAATGCTCTATAAGAGCTCAACGTTGATATTTAGTATAAGCTCTTTACATAACACCAAGAACAGATGATAAAACAGGACAGGAAGTAACTATTGGATTTGGAATTATTCTATCAGAGATAAAAATTTAGGTTGAAAGAAAAAAGGAAATGCTGTAGGTTTTTGCAATCTGTATGTGCTTTTATTGCATCTACTTAGGTAGATTGTAAATGTAAACAGGGAACTGTAGTAAAAAGTGATCTTTTAAGCAGATGAAGAAAAATCAGTAAAGCATGTATAAATTATTTCAGTTAACATCTTTGCAAATATATGTTGTTTATGATATGCACTTTAAGGAGAAACACTCCTTCCCTAGCTCCTGAAGAGGTTAGCCCATGTGAATCAAAATCTCATGCAGACTTCCATCATAAAGGTCACAAAAAAAAAAATTGGGTACAACTCATTTTTGAAGGAATTAGGGGTCAAAACCTGTAAACTTCTGTTTATCTCACTGTCTCAAATAAGAGAGTAAAGTAACATGCTGTAGTCTTCCTAGTATATCCCAAAAATGTAATTGCAGTTCCTCCATGCAATGCTAAAGAACAAGCTAAGGTCATGGCAACCAAAGGATAATACTTTTTATCAGCTGTCACACTGTTCTTGTTTGCTTTCCCCTGGAGAAGATTTAGCATTTTCTTGCAAGCAACATAGCTGGACACTTGAAAAGTTACTCCACTTTCCAGCCAGCCTCTGCTGTTCTATTCTATGTGAATTGCAAAATGCAGTTTGCTTGCCCGAGTTATGTGATGTTACCCCAAACTTTAAAAGCCTTAAATAAAGCAGAATTCTGCCTTGACTGATGTAAAGACAATTAGGGTGTTTAAGTATTGCTCTACCTTTTTTTTTTTTTTTTTTTTTTGTGAATACTGGTATTATATAATGAACTTTATTTTCTCTAGCTATAAGGATGATGGCATTCCATGTGCTAGTGCTTTTCAGAGACAGTTCTGGTAGATTTAGAGATTATTTCAAAATGTATCTAGTATTTAGGTAAAATAAATTGCTTTTTAAATCTGGATTAGACTATTGCTCTGAAAATATTAAATATTAGATGTTTACAACTTGCTAGTGAGGCAGAGTAGTTTTAAGTACTGACCTTAATTTTTTGATCAGTGATAAGGAGCAAACATTAGAATGTAAACTTCAGCAGTGTTTTTCTTTGAGTTCTCAAAAACTTGAAAAAATATATATATATATATCTCTTGATAAAAATATATCTAAAATATCTTGCCTGGGTGGATGGAGAAGGGGAGCCAAAAGAGGCCATGAGCTGCTCAGGTGGATTTTCTCATTTGAATGGCCTCAGAGTGTAGCAACAACTCAGGAGCAAATCTTGTTCAAGAGTGACCTAAGTAGAGTTGATCCTGCCATGGAGGAGAGATTAGCTGACCTCTGGAGGATTCACAGATTGTCTTAAAGAATAATAAATGTGTTTACTGATATAAATTTTCGTGAGCACACAGCAACAGTGAAATGCAGAAGTTTGCATGTAGGATGGTAGACAGGCTGATCATGTTCAAGCTGCACAGCATTTTCCAGGACACTTTTTGGCTAAGACGCAGCAGGAAAAACATTGCTGCTTAGAAAATTGTGTCTGTATGCTACTTAAATAGACTTTACTGTACTGCTTGAGTCACCAGCCCTGGAGGTATTTAAAAGATGTGTAGACGTGGTGCTTGCTTAGGGACATGATTTAGTGGTGGACTTGGTAGTATTAAGTTAATGGTTGGACTCGGTGAGTTTAAGTGTCTTTTCCAACCTAATGATTCTGTGATTCTGCTTGCCACCTTGTACTGAAATTGGTGCTGCAGGACTGCTGTCAGTGTTGGAGTTAGCCACTTTGGGTTTATTTGTGCTTTGTTGCTGCATGATGACAATACATATGGGACCTAAGGTTAAGTGCTGCCTCTTAACTGAATGAAGTTGATATCCAAATACCAAGGACTCCAGAATACCTCCAGACTTTCCTGCACTTGGGACGCCATATAGAACTTCTTGGCTTTTGAGTGCAAGTCTGGAGTCTTCCCAGTACTAGTGGTTCACAGAGTTACTTGTCATTCCTGCCCCAAGCAATAGGAAGCCTATCTGAAATAAAAGTTTCCAGGAAATCAAAATAAAAATGACCTGATTTAGATGATATTTTTGCTGAAAATTGCTGTTGTATAAAATTAACCTTTCATTTAGGGTGATGACTCAAGATAAGAGGAACTTCTTTTGCACTAGAAGTAAATTATTAAAACTGCAGCTGTTGAAATGACTCGAGCTTGAGAGCAGCTTTTGGTGGTCAGTTAGTTTCAGCTGACAGACAAGCAAGAGCTTTGGTCTCAAGGCAAGGGATCATCTTCTGCTGAAAATAAATTACAGATGAAATATTAGTAAATGAACTTGAGTCAAGAGCTTCCTCTGTGCATCTTCAGTAAGGGTTTGTCCTATATAATGTACTTGATAGCACCAGCCACTAGTAGATGTCAGTGCATTTTTTAGAGCTTTTAGACAGTCAGCTGTTGAAACAGACATGACATATGGTGGGAGACTTCTGTAATGTAGATCTTAATAAACATTTCATTTCTTCTTGTTTATAGTGTCTTGTAGTTTTTAAACTATGTAAACAGCAAAATGGAGATGGTTAACAAAGTAACCATGGAAACCTGCTTTATCATCTTTCTCTCCCTCTCTCTGTGGACGTGTTTTTTTGATGGTATTTATGACTTCCTTCCTTCACTGTGATTAGAACTGAACCAACAAAATAACCCATAAAAATTGTATTTTAAGGTGTTGGTTATCTAGTCACAACCAATAGGCCAGTATTTGTATGATCAGTGTAAAGAGAGAGTTTGCATTCATACTCTTTATTTGGGATAGCACTGCAAGTATAAAGTAAGTCGTACCAAGTCACTGTTATGTAACACTAGTAGCAAGCCAAGGCTGGACAAAGTACGTATCTGCATTTCTGAAGAATGGGGTCTTCAAAGTTGTAGTGGCTTTTTTTTTTTTTTTTTTTCCACTATGAAACGCTGGATGAGGAAAACAGATAAGCAATCACGCGAGTTTCTAATTGATATTTCAAGTATATGAGTGCTAACTTACATAAGATCAAAGCATCATTGCACAAAAATATTGTACTTTTGGGGGCAGAGATTCTTAAACTGGAGACAGTGCCTCCACTTTGAAGAAATGAAGGTCACCTGAAGTCTTGTTTAGTTCCTCAAATTTTGGGAGACCTTCCTATGGGGAACCTGGTAAGTTAAAGTTAACTGCAAGTATAAGAGCAACTGTGCAGGGTCAGAGCACAGCTCGCTGTGGCCGAGCACTCCGTCTTTGCTAGCAGTCAGCACCTAGCGAGGAGGTGTGTACAGCCGGGTCAAGCCTTGTCGGTAAACTGTCTTCAGCAATTTGTGGTTTGTGAACCTCTCAAGTTGGGAGTGGCATCTTTGTGTGTAATGGTTTGTGGCATGCGCTGGCTTTTGGACTCCATGGGCTTAGATTGGAATTACCGCTGTGTAGGTGCAACACTCTCTGAGGAGAGGCTGCCTGCAGCACTCCGTTCTTTTTGAACTCTCAGAGTAGGAGCCACATTCTCTTGGCGCCTGTTGTTACCTAGCAATTTTTAAATGGGAGAGTGTTGCTTACTTATGGATCGTATAGCCTATTGCCAAAATACAAGCAGGTTTTGCAAAGGTGATCAACTCTGAATCTACAGAACTGACAAAGAGGAAAATGAAAGGAAATAATGTTTCATGTTTAGAAATCATTAGGCTTTAGCATTAAAAGTGCCAGAAGAAAGAAAACCAGTATTAGGTATCATTTACCTGTCTAATTAATTCCTCACAAAATGATAATTGCAAATACAAAATTAAAATTTTACATAATCTGAAGCAATTTTAAGAAACACCGAAGTATGTTAAAACTTGATGACGATGTTTCAGATTCATATTTTAATTCTGGACTACTATTTCAAGATGATTCTCTGTATGTTGTCATGACAGTAATTAAGCTTAAACTCAGCAGAAAAGATCAGTGGTCTTAAATTTTTGTAAAATGAACAATTATTTTCAGTAATATAAAACCAAATTTTATTTCTTGGATTTACATTGTTTCAGTGATTAGATACAATGAGGCATCTATTACCTGAATGCTTTTATTGTCCCTTGACTTCCATAATTTGGAGTTGGGGAATAACTTCTTAGTGGTCCTCCAGTGGTCTGGAGCATTACTCTTGTTTATTACAGTACTGGTTGTGCTGCATTCAGTCTAGTTTTAAGAATTTCAGTTGCCAGGATTTCCATCACGTTTCTTGGAAATTTCATCCTTGCTTTTATGGGCAACAGTTCTAGCAGTGGTTAAGGAGCAGAAGTTATAATGAATAATTTTGCAATTTCTTATTCATGGTTTTGGTTTGTGGTACTGAAAGGCATTCTGTCTTATGCAGGTTTCCAATTGCCTACAGGAGTTACTACAGCAGGTATGAATTAAGCCCTGACTTTAAGTAAAGAAATAGTATAGAAGCCATCAGGATTTCACTCTGCATTAAAAATAGCCTTAATAGGGACAAAGCATTGAATACACCAGGCAGAAATTGCTCCTGTGGGCTAGTCTTCTGTTATTTGTACTCTCCTGCAGATGTGATATCAAGCTCTTTCTTCTGGTTTTTGATTCTCAAAAAATAATAGTGGCAATGTTAGTATAGCTATAACTAAGTGAAAAGTTGTGACTGAATTGTCTGTGGTTGAATCTCTGGGCACAGTCCGTGAAGATGAGTTAAGGCATGTGCCAACAAAACTGCAGATGTAGTGCAGTGATACCTAGGTTGCTCAAAGTAGACATGGTCTTACTTAATGTTATTGAGTTAAAAGATATTTTGGTGCTCAGAGGTGAGTATCTGTATTATGGAACATTAACCCTGATTGCTTTTTGAACAGTGCTTAGATAGGGGTGTGCAGTGTACAGGTCAAAAGGTGTTTAGTACCATACATGCCCTTAGTTCCTCTCCAAATTATTTTTGTGCTTCATGTTGCTGTTTTAAATGTTTTTTTTCTTTTCTGTTGAACTGAAGAAAGATGAAAACTTGATCCACCACCTCAAACAAGGCACAGTGACACAAGACTCTATGAAGTGCTATCAAGTGCACAGACCAAATCAGTGGGGAAAGCCTGAAATTATTTTTCCCAAATTTATTTCATCTTAAGCGTGGCTTATAAGAAAAGGCTCAGAAAGCAATATTCAGGCAGAAGTGTCTTGCTTCAGCTGATGGTGTCTCTGAAGAGCTCAGAAGTAAATTAGAAAAATAATGACTGCAGTCATTAAGATGTTTCAGCTGTGGAAGGAAATGTGTTGGAGTTACATGCTTTTGCTAGAGCTGTAGATGCACAAATCACTTTTAGGATCAAACTGACAAATCTTTTAATCACAGAAAGCTGACATATCATTGTGCTGATATGATCAGTGTCTTGGAGATGGCATATATCTTGACTGGGTGATGATTATTTCAGTGGAGTAGCATAGACCCTCCAGAACCTGTGCAGAGCAGTCACAGCATGCTGACTCCTCTCTTGTATCTTACAGAAGTCTCTTGAGGGCAGTATGTAGGAAACATACTGTTATGACTTATTTTGTAGATATTAAATATTTATACCATCAGTCCACAGAATTGCTGACTTGACATTTTATGCCAGTCTATAGTAAGACAAGAACTTTTTTTAAAGTATAGTAACATATCAATAACTATGCAAATGTGTAAATAAATGTTAAGCCACTTTCTACAGGAATAATTTTTTTTTTTAATTATTAAACAGTAGTTATTAATGCCATGGTGTTGGGTCAGCATTTTGTGCTTTACTGTTTGTGTCCTCATAGCATACAGCTTCAGACCTTGAAAATACATCCAGTTTTCTTCAAAAAGGTCCTCATGCTTGTGTTGAGATCAACAGACTTTTTGTTCTGTTTCTGTAAGTTTTATAGAAATAAACATTTTGTTTCTCTCTGAAGAACTGTGTGACTTTAGGCCCTGATGCTGCCCCCAAGAGCTGCTGATGCAAAGGTCAGCCCAGAGGTGCATGCAGTAGGTCCTAGTTTTGTCAGAAGGTTCATTTAAAAGTAAATCAGCAACCAAAATGTCCCATATTTCAGACTCATAAGGCCTCAGAGGACTTAATGGTGAAAGTAGTACTTGCACCTCTTGTGTGCTTCCTTTTGATGTCCGAATTCAGTTAGGAGCTCCTTGCTCATCCATGCAAGCCTCTTGCTGCCTTTGCTTGACTTCTTATTTGTCAGGATGGACCTTTCTTGAGCTTGGAATATGCCTGAATATCAACCAGCTTTCCTAGACCCCCTTCTCTCCAGAGCCATATCCCATGGGGTTCTTTTAAACAGATCTCTGAAGAGGATGGTGTCTACTCTCCTGAAATCCAAGGCTGTGGTCTTGCTTTCTGCCTTTTCTTCTCTCGGCGTTCTGAAGTCCATTATCCCATGGTTACTGCAGCCAAGGCTGCCTCTGTGTTGGGAAGTTGTCACCAATGAACTCCAGAAGTCTGCTAGACTGCTTGAGGGCTGCTGTGTTGTCTTTCTAGCAGATATCAGGGTGGTTAGAGTGCCCCATGAGGACCAGGGTCTGTGAACATTAGGCTTATTCTGGTTGTTTGAAGAAGGCCGTATCTCCTTCTTCGTGATCAGGAGGTCTATAGCAGATAGGCAGTAAAGTGACACCCATCCCCAGGCTTAGCTCCATGCACTCCAGCTGTTCTCTCACATATTTGGGAAGTCCACCTCCAGGTCTTCCCATCCTGCCCTTCCTGAAGAGCTTGTATCCATCTGTCACAGCACTCTAGACACTAACTACACACAGACTTCTGGCTCCTCCTGTTTGTTCCCCATGCTGCTCATTAGTGCAGATGTGTTTCAGAGAGCCACCCCAGCATGCTGAGTCCCCAGAGCAGCCTTAAGAGCTTTCCCCATAAGACCATTCCACATTGTTATTGTCTTTTGGACAAAATGTACTGTAAAGTATACAGAGATGTACTTTAGTAGTCCTGAAACAAATTACAGAAGTGTTTTAAGCCAGTATCTTTTGTTGGGCATGTATTTTTCCTACATTGTGCTTTGTTTTTAATTTATGATCAACATTAAAAGGGATATGGGGTTCTTTTTCTGTGTAATCCATTTAGTACTAGCCCTTAGGAAATAATGTTAACAAAGAAAGCTCCCAAATGACTCCATTTAAATGTACATTGGATGATGAAGACGGCTTCCTCTGTTTTCTTGGTTTATCTTGGCTATAATTGTCAGAGCAATGTGCTTTTTTTGGAGAGATATCTAATTAATGAACATTTTTTAATACAAAGAAATGAAAGGAAACTCTAAAGAGAGATGGTTTATTTGCATTCTTTTATATGTAATAGAACAGTTTGTGATCTGTCTATATTAATTTATTCTGGATTTAATATAATTCCATCTGTGCTTTTTTGAGTTGTTGCTACTAAACAAAAAGATATCAATGAAATATTTATATATGAGCACCTGGCAACCAGTTGTGCGGTGCACAGTTCTGCCAAGTTTGTGAGAAATCTCAGGTCAGAAAAGTTATTAGTGGCAGCCTGTGAGGAGGGGAGCACTGACATGGCAGTGTCAATGATCTCCCAGTCCTGATAGGAGTGGATAATACATATTGTCAATCACTAGACTTAAAAAATTGGGGAACAACACAGGAGAACGAACAGAGGACAGTAGGACAGTTTTACTTGTTGTCTTACATGTAGAACTGGCAATATAGTCGTGTTGGAAAATGCTCCTGTATTTTCAATAACTTCATGATTAGTGATTATTTGTAGTCTTTCATCTTTATAGAAGCACTCCTGTTTCACAGCTGATGTGACTGGAATCAGGATTGAGTCCATTGTTTTTAAAATCACTGTTTACCACACATAGGGACGTAAGTATTGTTCTCCTTGTTTCTGCAAGTTTACCTGTACATGCTCCGTGTCCAGCCCACAGTCCCAGCTCCACTGAAATGCTCAAGCATAGGGGAAAATACTTTTTAGTAATTGTAACTCTTTCCTAAATACTATTAGTGCTTTATTGATTTAATCTGTAATGTAAAGCCGCACTGTTTAGACTTCTCAAATGAGGGCCAGGGGAGGATAAAATCTGTTCCTACTGTGCATGTTGTCCAAGACAAAATGCTGTCTTTTTCTGAGTGTATGTGCTTGTTTCTCTTTGCTTTTTTGTACGCAAGGTGATGTTGCCAATGTTTAAGATATTGGAAAGTGAAGATAAGAGCCTCAACTAATCCTATCTGACTGAAGGTGCTTTATCATTTCATTGTACTTGCCCTTTCACTGATTTGAGGTAAACGACACTAGAGAAGGTTTTTTCCTCCATTGCGATGGGTCGAGGAGGAAGAAACAGGGCTGTTTGTGATTTCTATTGCATGTACAAATGGCTCAAAAGACATGATCTAAAGGCACTTGGTGCTTCCAAGAGCAACAGGCTTTGATTCCTCATCACTTTACAGAAACTATAGCCACAAAATGTACAAATAGACTGAAAATTGCTGTTGTTTGCTTTTGGTATTGTCTCCTACCCATGCTGCCAAAGGGTAGATCATAACACTGGGCACTGGAGAAGCAATTCCTCTGTATTCAGGGGAGGAATGAAATGATGGGGTGTAGGAGGACGGCACACGGAATGAGTTCTGACAGCGTGGCAGGCTGGGCTTCTTGGACGCAGATGGCATTAAACCATCAGAGCATTAGAATATGCATGTCAGAAATAGGATTGGGCATGTTAGAGGTAATTATTCCACAGAAAACTGATATTTCTATGAAACAGATTCTGAGAGGATTTAGGATGGTTGCTGCTGTAATTAGCTATGTTAGGATTATTGCCCTGTCTTTCAGCCCTGGCAGGAGACTGCCACAACCACTTCAGTTAACAGACTCTCAATTATTTAAATAAAGGCAGAAATGAATGAATCTTCCAATCCTGCCTTATTGATCTGAGAAAGGAAAACCTCCTTTGCTTGGAAAAGGTCTCCAGAAAGTCTCTTTCCAAGTTACCCAACAGCTGCTCTTAAATATGTTCCTATTAATCATCTTAGGTAAGAGTATTCTTCCCCAGCTGATATCCAGCATCTTTGCACCATTTGCTGTTGTAGTGGGGACATATATTTTCCTAGTCCTTAAAGATTAAAAACCCACTTCCTAGGAATGGTTTTAATATATTTTGCTGTCAGTATTTTGCTAATGTCTGGATTCTGCAGTCCTGGTAAATCATAAAGGCTGGCCAATAAAGCACTATATTAATAGAGAAATGTGTTGCTTTTATCTTATTAAAAAAAAAAAAAAGTAGATAAGCACTGTGTGCTGATTCCTAGCTTGGATGCATTATTTGCATATTATCCAAACTGATGGGCCTACTGAGTATTGTAGGAATAGGTGTCTGTGTGTGAAGGTAAAAGTACTCTGTAATATATCGCCTATAGATGCAATATCTACTTTACTTAGTTGCTTATAGATATTTTTTTTTTCTAACACAACACACTGAAGGCTGTGACTTGGTATTTCAATCTAAAATAGGTTTTTGGCTGTGAGTCCTTGGGTCAAATAGATGCCAAGGGACAGTTTTGTGTCAGGAGCACTTGGCTCTCGTGTCTGTTTTTCAGGGCGGTCAAATAGATGCCAAGGGACAGTTTTGCGTCAGGAGCACTTGGCTCTCGTGTCTATTTTTCAGGACTCTGGCTGTTAAAAAATTCTGTTCATCCACCTCCTGGCGCTTAATTCATCTTATGTATTACAATGGCTCTTTAGGCCATCTTGTGTGTCTACTCGCTAAACCCTTGTTTTGAGCCGGAATTCCTGTACGACAAGGCCAGTGCTCTGGCTCACATAACTATCTTCTGGAAAAAGAAACATGAAAGGCTGATGGAGTTTCTTTGTCCCTACATTTCCAGCTACTGTGGATGCTCCAAAAGAATTGTATAAGATTCATAAGTTGATTTAGGAGTTTTTCTACAGACAGGTCTTGTATTACTTGGTTATTTTTTGTGTAAGGATCTTAATCCATTCATTGCTTGTACCATTGGTCATTTGAAACCACTGATAGTATCCTAAAGAAGGTAGTTTCTAAGCAGATTACTGTATTTAACTCAGTGTTCGCACCAGTCACTTTTGCTGTGACCTATGTACATAACGGAAGCTGAGAGTGAACTTTTCCTTGTTTTTCAGTTCCTTTACATCTGTTTTAAACTATATGCAAAGTCCTCCAAAGCCCAATTTTCCTTTGGTTGCCTGTGCGCTGTCTCCTTGTTTGCCCAGCAACTTGTGCGAAAAGGGCAGCTCACTCACTGTGGTGCAGCTACCGCAGTGAGGAAAGGTGAAGAGACCAGAAACATGATCTTTGCCTGCTCCCTACGTAATTACACTGAATTCAAGCTCAGACTGCTCTGGCTTGGCCCTTGAAGTTTTTAGGGTGTATATCAAAGACTGTGATGAAACATGTCTGTCTTTAAGGTGAAGGAGGTTTTAAATGTGACTGTGTTTTGAAGCACATACGCAAATTTGGTATAAGTTTTGCTATAATTATCCTTCGCTTTCTTAGACCTTTCCAAAAAACTGCATATGTTTACTGTAAGAGGAGATACCTGTTTAGTACTTACCCTGGGTTTAGGAACTGTAGATTCAATATCTTACTTTTTGATGTGTTTACATAAAACAAATATCTGAAATTCTTAATGTTGAACTAGGTAGTCTCTTTTCACTTAGTTACCAGTTAAATAAAATTTTGTCCCAATCATTTTCTTGTAAAACACCAGAATTTTCTAACATTTTATTTGCAGTGTGTGCATCTAATGAATAGAATTGCAGAAAATGAAATGCAATAAGTTTTGTTTGTGGAAAAATATAGCATTATGCCATGTTTACATGATTCATAATAGAGAATTCTAGGTAGCCAAACATCATCTTATGCCTCCTTTCTGTCAGTCTCAGATTTTGCCCAAGATTTTTCACAGGTTTTGAGGCTTTTTGACTAAAAAATGAAAACTGCTCATGAAAATTACAGAAAAATCCTGAAAATTAAATTAATTTTTGTGTCATTGCACCTGAGTTCACTTTTCTGTTGCAGCGCGATCTCTCTTTAAGTTGTTTGTGTTGCTTGTGTTCTTCTGGTAGCCACACTCTCTCTGCCTTTTAAATAAATTTTAGTTCTTTATCAAAACCTTTTCCATTTAATATATTTAAGGGTTTGAAATTTTGAGGGTGATGGATTACTTTACTTTGTCTCTTTTTAAAACATCTATTTATGTTATCTTTGCCTTTCTCTTTTTCTTATGCTTACTGAGCTGGGTTTTTCCTAGCCTTTGTAAAGTCTGCCACTCTTAACTTTTGGGTTTGCCCCTTCAGCTAGCCTGCTTAGTGCTGTGGTGCACTGTCTCAAAATTGTTCCTGGTGATGATGATAAAAAAGTTGACAAGTAACAAGGATGACTAATATTTCCAGCTAATTACAGCATCTGCTCCCTGTCAATCAGCCCTACTCTGCATTTTCCCTAGTCTGTTTCCTCGCTTTCCAAAAGTCCACCCAGTTAACTCCCATGTAGGTAGCTGGAACAGGCGTAGCACCGATGGACAGTGTACACGGCATTGGCTGTTCTATAGGTGTTTGTTACATCCCTGCGTTTCCATGATGTTCTATGAGAAGTGTCCTGATGAACATTTCAAGGTTTCTGTAAGAATATCTGTGTTAAGCAATGTATATACATCCAACGCATATGGAAACACTGTGAATGTAAACTAGGCTCCATATGGTTGATGCAGGTTGTTCACTGTTACTCAGTGCGGTAGCTTGTTTGGGTGGGATAACAGGGGCAAGATCTGCTCATTTTGTGGCGTTTTCACATATTTCTCTCCTTCTCCCCACCTCCAGGGTACATGTTTTAGATCCAGTTACAAATTATGAACAATTGGCTTTACCCCGGAAGGGTGACTTTGAGGTCTTATCATGCCTTCAACAGATTGATTTAGGTTGTTTACAAGCTCCTTGTCATTGTTTTTTTCCCTGGTGACATAATATGTTTGTAGGCTTTCATTATGCAATGTTTCAGATCTATAGATGGCATCCCTATTTTCATACATAGTTACAGAAGTATAATGGGTAATATAATAAGCAATTTCCTCCTTTGGTGTAGTCAAGTACTAGCTCATACAACTCAAGTGTCAGGGGAGGGCAGGACCGGATTTGGAACTGGATTCTAGGGCAATATTGCTTGAATTTGTATGGGGATTTTTTTTACCAATTGCTTTTTATACAGTGCAGATAGACTCTAGGTTAGCTGTCTTCAGCAGCGCAAAGCAGTGTGCCCTTGAAATGGCATTGTTACCATTGCTCTGCCTTCTATAAGTTATTATTGTTGAGAAACTTCTGTCATTCCTAGATAGAGCCACAGTGGTGAAGTCCATCGAACGCCCCAGTTGGCACTGAATAGTGCAATTTTTCACTACTGTGGGCTACTACTAACACATGGAAGCTAATCTGTATTCTCTACACTCTTGCTCTACTAAGTACTAATCAAGGTCGTGGTTTGGGCTCTGTGGGGCTCAGAGACCCAAAAGATTTCATTGTAAAGATACAGAAGGCAGATCTTTTCCATAGTAACCATAGGGCAGTAACCCTCATCTTCAAAGGTAACGAGGCCTTCTACCTGCAGGTTAAAGATGATCTTTTCAGGAGTTTATTCTGCCTGGTAATACAGCCCTTGGTTTTGTGGTCAGCACCGATCCAAACTAAGGGCCCTGGCGTCACCTTTTGTTCCATAGGCAGAGCAGGGTTCTCAAACCTTGTTTACTTCATTTCCAAATGCACTTTGAAAAATGTATGCAGAATCTCCTTCGCTGCCAAACTGCTATGCTGTATTGCACATATGCTTTTCCCTCTGTGGTGAGTAAATAACCACAGAATACAATAAGTATAGTTTTTCACATTTTTTTTAATACAGTACCAAAATGCATTCAGATATTGTAGTGATGGGGATAGAATAAGCATTTCTATAGAACAAGCAAGAATGTGGTTTGACAAGCATGGACTGTTTCAAATAAAATACAGAACACTTGCCAGTGCCTGAAAATAACTTTGGAACAAACAGAAATAGTTTGAGTATTATTTTTAGTAGATATACTAACCTGGATCACACATGACATGCAGAGAATAAACAGTATGTTAAGATGCCATTCAATGTAACTTTCTTGTACGAGTGAAATAAGTAGAAAGAATGGAAGCTGCATTTTTAACCATTACAGTTATGACAAATCTTATTTTGTTTACCTTTTATCTGAGTTAATATGGCTTTATATGTATCTACTTCATGCAGACAGTGTATGAGAAGCTTCACTGGACCCTACTGAATGTGAACCAGATGAACACTATTAGATCAGTTTGCATATTTTAAAGGTGTTTTCCTATGCATTTTAAGAGTGATTGCAACATGATGATTTATCTACCTTGAAAGCAACTCTCCCTTCCCAGGTACGTGGCAGGAAATATCTTTTTAGAAAAGTAATGAGAAACTTATTAAAATTAATCTTTAGCATCAGACACATCAGTAAAGAATTCATACATAAGCTGAAGAGTCTAGAGAATAAAGGACTACTAGCTGTGTTCTTCATATATGTTCTTTCACCCATGAAGAGATACATATTCGTACATTGATATATAATTTCGGGGTGCTGCACAGATTTTAATTGGTGTCTCACCTTTCTTCCAGTCGGCTCATTCTTGCTGGTTCAGAATCCGTTATTCCTCGTTATGCAGTGTTTAAGCATAATCAACTTTCAGGTTGCAAACAGTCTAAAATCTGTTCTTTCTAGTGTACAAGCAGTTCTTATACATGGCAAGGTCACTTGCATTTTAATAATTATGATATAATTTGAAAACATAATTACCATCTGGGCAGTGAAACCATTTCAATCATAGTCGGTCAAATGGCAAGTTTCTAAGATACACTTAATTTCTGTCTCTCATTCCTTCTTCAGCTCTGCTTTAATTTTCATAAATTGAGTTGTGTATTTTAGTTGCATAGGAAGAAAAGGATGCTGAAAAGGAACAAAAAGCATGGGGATTTTTTCCCTTCTGCAGTTCATTTCCATGAGGACTTCTTTGCAGAAGTGGAGAAAAGATCATGAAAACCTGCTGATGAAAACAAGAAATAAGGTACTTGCAAATCATGCCAGGACAGTTAGCTAGAACCTTATCTGTATTTGCTTTGAAGCATATGTTTTCAATCGCTTAGCTATTTGATGTAACTGATCCCAATGCAATGTAGTAGGGGTTAAAACTTCAGGTCTATGTAAAATGGTTTTGGCAGTTTGTTTAGTCATGTTTTATCTGTTGTCAATGTTGGACTCATGATAACTTAAGAAAGCCTAGAATTTGAAGGTCAATATGTCAAACAATTATTTTCTTATGATAGAGCTCTTGGTCATGTTTGACAACTTGAATATTTTGCATACTTGATCATCTCTTGCCAGCCACAAACATAACACTGATTCGTGCCTACCTTTGGATTAGTCAAGTTCTGCCAGTAAAACATGCTCTTCTTTCCTCTTGGTCCTTTTTCTCTCTTTCACATGCATGCAAAAATCCACGTGGAGTTAGCTGAGCGATGACTGCAGGGGTGCAGACCTTGGTATGCTCCTTAGTGCTCGCATAAGCCCAGTACAGTGTTACCTGGCAAGAAGCTATTAAGTGTTCCTCAGAAATGGAACCAGGGTAGCATTGTAAAACCCTGCTCGGGGCTTACTGGTTTTCTGCCAAAGCATGAGATATGGTGAGTGTCGAGCCAGGGACACTGGATATTGTGTTGAGGATGATAGAGCTGCACTGTGCGAGTCATGGGATTGTCCTAGTTTCTGACCTTTTTAAGAAGCAGAGATTGGAGAGCTGAATGCTTTGCGCTAGGTGCTGGATCAGTCTGCATGATTTAGTTTTGGTGACTGGTGGTCCTAAGGGAGTTTGGTTGTTGAGAGAATCCTCTAGGCATCCTAATGAAGAGACAAATTTGAAGCATGGAAAACGTTGGAAAAAATACTGTGTCTGTGCAGTCCAGGAGCCTGTGAGAAACAGAAAAAGTGGTGAGTGTTAGTTACTACGCCTTGGAAAAGAGGGTGGATATATAAATGGAAAGCTGCTTAGATCACTTTACAAGGTTTGGGTTTTACATGTTAAGTACATGCCTGATGTTAAGCATGTCCATTCTTTCCCAATTAAGCAAGACAGGTCTATGCCTAACATGGGATCAGTAGAGTTTAAATATGCCATTGCTGTGTAGTTATGTCACTTGCCTTGTCCTGTTCGTTCACATCATGGCTTTCAGAGCCAGTAACAGCAGAACAGTGTTTTGTACTATAATGAGTTTGTCTGGACTGGCAAAATGTAGCATTATCAGCTAGAAAATTCTGAAACATGGACAGGACAGGCTTGTCTGACATGTCAAGCACTCTGTACAGGCTGCTGCTTGATGTTGGATACTGTCTGCAGCAAGTGTTCCTCAGTCTGACATGGCTGTGTGGTGTCATTGATCCTTACAGGATTATGTACAGAAAAGATACAGTACTTGGATTCAGAAAAAGGTTCTTTGATACTTTATTTCTTGCTATAAGGAATGTGGAAGGACACTTTCTTAATTACTGAATCTCAATGAGTAGACTAGAAGTGGTACTGAAATAATGCTGAAATGTTGATTCCTAGTATTGCACTTCGGTTTTAACTAAAACAGAGCTGGAGTGGATCAGTATCTGTGAAACGATTACAGTAAACAGGTGAGGCAGTCTGTTTCTTTATCTTGTTTGCATCCAGTCCAAAAACCCCCAAGAGCCAGGAATCAAGCCTGCATGGTTTAAGACTTCTCTGCCTCTTTTCCAGCAGACTGACATAAAATAAGCAATATATTTGTGTCATACTGCCAAGCAGGCTCTTTCCTGCAATGGTCTGAGTGGTGTTAGACTTTGTCAATCACCAGTGCTTGGTACCTTTGTTTTCCTTCTCTTTCTTGAATAGTGGACTCAGCTTGTACTTCCTTTGTCTTTGAAGCATACAAAAAGTATTTGATACACGTTCTGTTGACAAAACCAAAGATCATAAAGACATTTTCTCAATAATCTTACCTTTCAAAAATTCAAGAGTTAAAATGCAACAGCATGGTGGGTTTTTTTATTGCTATTCTCCTTTAGAAAGTGAAAAAGCATGGCAAAGGTGGCTGAAGGTAGAAGATTCAGAATGCCCTTGCTATTGATTTAAACTCTATGTACTCGGCAAAACAAGAGCCACAGGAATCAAAGTTAGGCTTTCTTCACAGAATGTACTCATATTTAATATTGAACTCTATTAACAAGGTTGAAAAATGCTATATGATAACTAAGACCAGGTTTTCTTGCTCAGATACAGCAGCAAAGGACAATATCCATCCTGTGCAAAGACTGTTGATCACAGGGGTTATCATTGTTAAGAAACATGTATTTCAGAACTAGAATTAGGTCTAAAACTCAATTTACAGTTTAAATTTTGCCTGCACTCAGTTTTGTCCACTCTTTGTTCATGTTAAGTTAGGAGCTAAAAATCACTGTCTATTCTGAATGGCAGCAGCCCTGCCTAAAATCCTCAACCTTCTGCCAGCAGTGGATGCTTTAAAGATTTTTATCACCAACTGTTACAGCTGGCTTTATGCTGTCCCCCATAGCTTTAATGGATGTTGGAGCTCACTTAAATGAGTCTGTGATCAGATCCTTTGACTTTCAACCTTACTGCTTTCTATCATGCCGGGCAGAGCAGAAAAGCCAATACCTATTGGGATCTCAGGAGTAGCCCCAGCAGCTTGTGCTTCCTGGCTCAGAGGAGAGGTGATGAGGGAGCAAGGGAACAATGGCTGTCCGAGAGGGATTACCTCAGGAGGCTGTGTCATACGCACAGCTTATCCCATAAAGGCACAGAAAAGAGTCTGAAATACAGAGAACAGTGTTTGTATGTTTGTTCCTTAAATAAAATTTGTGCTTAACACTGACACTTCCCAGCTTAACTACAATGTTGGTACTGTGCATGTGCTCAGAAATGGATTTAACTGACAGGTTCAATGTTAAGGACTGCAGTTTAGTTTGCACTATATTTTATTATGGAGATAATTACTTCTCAATCAATGTGCAAGTAAAAATATCAATAGATCATGGAAGCACAGCAAGAGTTCTCATACAGGAATTCTTAGAAGGTTAACCAGACAGCCAGGTCATAATTATGTACAGCTATTCTACCTAGCATATAAGACAAGAAGATAATTGTATCTTGCATGTGGTATCAGATTTTTATAATAGAGAATTTTAGATGTAGGAAACATTGTTTTTAACATTAAAATGGAAATCCTTTAATGCATATACTCCGGAAAATGAACAAACCGAGATAACATTCAAATTGGAAAAACTGTCAAGTTCACTCTGCTAAATCCAATCTCCAGACTAAGTTAGAGGTGAAGGAATTTATGTTTGTCTTGCTGCTCTGCTAAATGTATGCTCTGCGTAATGAACACCACCCCTGCATCCATAAAACCCACAAAACATGCAGACATTCAGCTGAAGCATTTGTGTGAATACATGCAGAAAAATAAATATAAGCACACAATTATTAAATACTTGTTTTCTCTTGAAATAACAGTGAGTTATAGCATCATCTCTGTAACTGTGGAAAGGTCAAGAAATCTTTGATTCTTCTGTCCTTAGATTTTGAAAAGGTTTTGATTTTCCTAATTTTAGGGGTAGAGCAGAGGAGGATTAGTGCAAAGGGTACTTTTGCATTGAAAACAAGCACACAACCCATATCCTATCCATCTGAAAATTACAAAGAAGATCTTGCTAGGAACCAAATAAAATATGGCCTGGCTTTTTCTCTTAGGAGCAAATAAACTGATCTTAGTTATCACTGTCCCAGAAATCCAGTGCTCACCTTGGTAAAGTTTTGGTGCATGTGCATCAGCAGAACATGTGCGTTTTCCCTTTGTCTTAGGAATAACCTAGCAATCTGAACCAAAGACTTGTGTATCCGGTGAAGTGTTTGTAGCCATCAGTCATCGTTCATGTGTTTCAGTCAGCAATTTCAGCCTATTACTGTCTCTACACCAGTGAGTTGGCTCTAAACTTTCACATTACTGTGTTTAGTATCTTTTCAACAATGGTAGAGTGTACAGGATAGAATGCAGACTGTGGCAATCAGAAGTATTGTCTTTTAGGACAGATGGTAATGAAGAGAGCATGGAGTGGGCTGCTGTTGTGGGACTAAGGGGGACTGTGGGACTATAGAAAAAAGGTGAAAAACAGAAATGAAGGGGGCTGGCATCACTAATCATCAAATGCATGAGCAAGTAAAAATGAGAAAGTATCACTTTATGGCCACTCAACTTCACATTAATTATTACTGAAAATCAGTAAACAGTACTGTAGAGATGGATCATCATTATAAATCTCTGCAGTCATGCTGTTAAATAAAACATTTGCAATGTAAACAAAAGATGTTCCAGGACATCAACACACTTGACCCCAGACAATTATATTGGACTTTTTGGTATGCATGAATTCTGTCCATGTGGCTATGCTCTGCCTCTGTATGAGCTCATAATTGAGACTCATGAGTTTTAGGTAAAAGCTGGGGGAGAATGGGAGGCTCCTCCTTAACGTGGCTGAGCATTTCTAGTCTACTTCAGGGTGAGCAGTCCAATCACTGGTGAGGGTGTACCTGAAATTCAGATTCCTTTTCATTGCCTCTTAGCTTTTGGTCTCAGTCGGGAGCTGATGGATGCCTAGTAGCCATGTAAATGCTGTAACTGTGCATTCTTCCTTCTGAAGTAACCCGTCTGTTGTTGTTGTTGTTTTACCCTGGCCTCACACTAGCTACTATGAAGAAAGTTAACTCTGTCTCAGATGAAACTACGACACTGTGAAAGGAAAATGGTCCTGGAGGCAGGGGTCGGTCAGCTTGGAGGCAGAAAGCATTGGACAATGTTCTGCTTGTAGCTCTGCAAGTTGAGTGATACCTGTATGAGCAGTGATTTGTGACAGGGAGAAGCTATTTTCTGGTCAGGGACGGGTCTCTGCAAGATGGTGGAAAAGTAACAGCTGAGAGCAGTGGTTGCCCACTGCCTCCCAGTTAAGGCTGGAGACAAGGACAAGCGTTCCACCTCCATCCAGTGTCACTCATGGTTTGTGGGAGTCTGATACTCTCCCAGGTGTGGAGCTTACAGCCCTGGGAGGTACTTGGACCCTCTTGCTGGTGGGGAGCGGGGTATGGATTATTGAATACTGAACCAGTTTAAATGCTTCATTCAATATTTGGTGAATAATTCAAGCAGTTTCAAAGCTAAACCATAGCTATCCTAACATGGCATTCTTTATAGTACTAGTTAGACTTTAACTGACACATTTGGTTTTAGTTGAGGTTTTTCAGGAAAACACGCCGGTTTGGTGTTGCTGTTTCTGTTTAACGCTTTGAAGTTCTGTGCTATTCCCTATCAGGTTAGCCCCGAGTACCGAGGATGATGCGAGCACAAGGTGGTGTTTCATAGTCAGAAGCACCACCAGGAATGTGTTAGGCAGTTCCCGAGCTGGGTGAGGCTTTCTTATTCCTTCCACTTTTGAAGGAAAAAAAGGAGCTTGTTTGCTTTTTAACAGTCTCTTGAAATCTCAAGAAGCAGAAAACAGGAAAAACAATCACTGGTGACCCAGTGTATAAACCAGATGCTGCCTTGAATACCTTTCAAAGATTTTCATGAAGGCATACCACCTGGAATGCTGCTGGCTGTCTGAATGGTTTTAAACCTGTTCCCTACCTTTTCTGGCCTACATCTATACTTTCCAGTTAAAACCAATTTTGTTGTTTCATCATCTCGGGTGTTTTTCATGACATCAATGCAGGGAAGTCATTGTTTTATCAATCATTGTTTGTTCTCTCTTTCTAACAAACAGACTACCCTTAGACAACTGGACAGACATGCAGCTAAGTGTTGTAGGAGGATAAGAAGATTTATGGTACATTTTCTGCTTACCTTTCTGTGATATCCTAACTGATGTTTTTTTCCCTGACAGGCTTTTACTATTCCTTTTTCCTTGAGCATGGACCCTTTTTTTCTTTTTTTTTTTTCTTTTTTCCCCATTTCTTTCCCCTCCTTACACATATATGTATATTTATGGCTGTAGGTACAGCATTTCTTACTCAAGTAATACCTTTGCATTGGGATAATTTGTTGTTGTATGTTAAAACTTATTGGTTTGTTTAGGTCTGGTCCCCTGTCACTGGTGACTTCACAGGAACTGACATTTCCCACTAAGTTTTTATCTGGATTGAACTGTGTTCCTGACTGGTGTTACCAGAGTGTGTCTATACTTTCTTTACAAATGAGGAAAAAAAAAAGATATAATTTAAGGGTGCTGTTTCAGGAAAAGTAAATGTTTTACTTCACTCCTTCATTAAATTTGGTATCTGTTCTCACCTATATAACAGTTAGTCAATGTTGATTTGGGCTGATAAAAGAGGGGTTGTACTCTACATCAGAGTATTTAACTCAGCTGGTGTTTAAAGGGTTTTTGACACAGGCTGGAGAGTGTATAAAAGTTCTTTAGTGTGGAAGGTGCTGTCTAATCTTAATTTAAGTCATCCCAGCTTTGCCTAGAGATTTCAATACCTTGACTGTATTTTATAAATAGTCTTTTCCCACAGCTAGAGACAGTATTTTCTAAGAAAAGTGAACTCAGGAGAGGTGAGTGAATTACTAGTCTTGGAATAATGTCAGAAGTCTAACTCTTTAAATTGTACACATGCATCTTGCAGGAATATGTAATGCTACTCAATATTTAAACAGATTCTTTGATATTCATCAAGTTTCCAGAAATATTAAAGCAACATCTCTTCTATATTTCTGCTTTTCATTAATTGCATGACTTCAGTTTGTTTCAGTGATGCATTTGAAGTACAGTTTTTGACATTGGTTTATAATCTGAGGATTGTAATGCTTACTGAGTCTTCACTGACTTCGGAACTTTGGGTCTCAAACATTGTTCTCATCTCACAAAAATTTGTATTTCTGATGTACCCAGGTGAAAGTCTTCTGACATCTTGGTTTCTGCTTGTCTGTAGGACTGTACATCCCAGTGAGGCAAAGGTATTGCATGGTTTGGTGAAACTGCTGTGTGGTCTGTGGATACTAACAAAGCCCTTTGACATGCCTGTCTACAAAGTGATATAAAAATCATGCTCTCCACAAAGGGACCTGTGAAGGTTAAAGAGACTTTTCTGTTACCTAGCAAATTGCAGAGGGCTGTTTAACTTTATCACCTTGTCTCTAAGCAAAAGTATTTTAATAAGGAAAATAATATAGGTTCTTTCGTAGTGACTACATTTCATGTGCTCCTTTGGCAGAGGCATGCTGGAAAAGGTAGCTGTTAAGTGAACAGTAATGAGTGTATCCACAGATGTGGATGGATCTGCATTTTGTCAGATGTACCTGGCATACTAAGATTAGCAGGATGGCTAAATAGCTTGTGCTTACACCTATGGAATTTAAAGTGGGTTTCTGAGAGAGAGGAGAAAATGTAGTACTTTGTTCCTGGCATGGTCAAAGCAACAAATTACATGTACTTAACAGGTTTTCATTAACTGAACCACAAATAGTGTGATAGGTGCAGACACGCACAGAGGAGGAATTGGTCTCTGTTGCTTTAGCTGTAGTTGAAAACTGCTGTAAAATGTGCTGTTGTGAACGCACACTTACGATGAGAGGGGAGATGTCAAGGGAAGAGATTTGCTACAAAGGGTTTATTTGTCTGGGAAAATTATTCCTATTCAGTCTCCAGTGCAGATTTGCAGAGCTCTGAATTTTGAACTGGCCCTCCCATGTGTCAGGAGAAGTAGGGAAAATGAGGAAAAAAAATTAATTCTTTTGTTCATGGTGTTGCTTCTGCATTTTGTCTAATTATTCTTTAGGGCACAGTGGGCAAATCTAGGTACAGAAAGCAGGACTGGGGTCTCTGTGTCTCTCTGGGTAATGGTCTAGCCACCGACTTGTTTCCTCTTGCATATTCACTCTGAATCTCATTTTCTTTTCTGCCTGGTGGCAGCCTGGTAACAGACAGCTGGAGCACTCCTCTGGGAGACGAGATATGTCGGTCTCCTTGGCAAAGAGCCTGACCTCTACCATTTTATAAGCAAAGAGTGACAGTGCTATTAATAGATCCCTCCTCCAGCCAGGTTTTCAAAGGACCATAGCCTGATTGCTGTGCTTCGTGCTGGGCTTAGATATTATCGGCACATGATAGGTATATTGTGAGTATCAGGAATGAATTGGGCCCCTGAGGGGAGTTAGGTTCAGAACAGCTTCAGGGAGCTCTGCAAATGTTAGATGGGAGGAGGTGCCTGCTTCCCGGCACTATCAGCCAGCTGGGGACACAGCCCCCTCCCACCCAGTGGCTGAGCTGCAGGCACTTAACTATAGGTTGTTTTGGCAATAACACAGAGGCTCCTACCATCAGCAAAAAAGTTGGGGCCCTGTTTGGACTTAGTGATTTAACCAGTCTTTTGGCTCTTTGGTCACCTGGAACTCTCCCATTTCCATTGTGATCAAAGATAGTTGACTGGTAGTTTTGCGTTTGACTGCAAACAGGTGGTAGGCAGGGTTTCTTTCTTTGGCAGATGCCGCTGGGAGAAAACTAAATACAGCAGTCCATTGGTAATGAAACTTTTCTATTAAAAAGGAAGCACTAGGATTTAGATTAAAATTTCATTTTAAATAAATGATTCTCTTTGAAAACATGAGCTTCCTTGGAAGAGGGAATTCAAAATGATTTGTTCAATATTCCCCACTTATCTGCCCTTTGACATATGGACTTGACTGGGATAATTTTTGGTACTGAATGCAATGGAAGAAAAATACATTAAACACTTCTCAGTTTTTTAGTAGGAAACTGCACAGTCTTTGGAAAACATGCTAACAACTGTAAAGTGAACCAAAATTCAGCTCATATTTGTAAAACCGAGTGTTCTCCATATGAATATTTTCATTAATGCTTTGTAACCCAAATGGACTTAATTTCTCATTAAACATTTTTGTGGTAATTTAACAAAGCTTGCCTGGAGCCAACATTAGCTTAAATATTTTAAAGGGTCTGCATTTATCAGGGTCTCTCTAAACACCTCATTAAGCTGGTGAGGTGAGAGAATCGTACAGAGCTTAAAAGGCTTTGCCAGCAGCCCAGCAAAATTATTAGACTGTGTAAAAAATTGAGTTTCACAGTAAGAACAAGTCTTCCTTCTCCTAATGGAAATTTGCCAAATAGTATTCCAAATTCTTATGGTTATTTTCTGACTTCAGGTGCAAATACGTGGGGCTCAGCCTTCGAAATCTTGTTTACAGGAGATGTTTCTGTGATGTAAAACAGATGTATTCATGTAGGACCCAGTCTTGCAGAGACTCACAGGTGTGCTTTACTTATGTGCTCTGCATAGCTCCATCCAAGTTAGTGAAAGCTTGAACTGACAAAACAGAAATTGTAAGAGCTCACCCAGAAGCAAGAATTTGCAGAAGTGGGCCTGAAATATTTTTATTATACATAATAAAATTTATATACTTTTTGTTTGAAATCAGTAGTCTGAGGCCACAAAAAGAAAACACATGTTTGAAAATAAATATATTAAGGAAACCCAACCCCAGTTCTAGAGGGAATTCCCCTCTTCCCCTCTAGTTCTCACCTATGTCCTGGCACACTCTTCATTTCAATCAAATCTCTTTTATCCTAAGGATTGTCGCCACAATTTAGAAGCAAAATAAATGGTAATTTCGACAGTTTATCTTCAAAATTGTTCAGGCTCATGTTGAGCATTGATTTCATAAGTAATGATGAAGAACTTCGTATTGACTTAAAGGGTCAAATTCTCCAGGCATTATGCTGCCTGGATGAAACTTGGTATAGATGTCTACAAATGGACACCATCACTGTAGCAATTTCTGTTTTGGGGATGTAAGATGAAAGACTTTATTACTGCTTTTTTAACTCTTACTGTGTTGGCTAGGTAGCTGTCCAACTCAAAACAGTATGGTTAACCCTTGAAGGCTTTGAAATATAGAGAGGCATTGGAATTTTGAACATCAAATGTTCCCTGAAATAAAAACCAAAAGCTCATGAATTAATTATATTTACAAGGTCTGCCATTACAAGAAAATTATTATTTTTTTTAAATTCACATTTCACCTGGTTTTGGATAAGACATTCTAAGATCAATAGCTAAGGAGAGGGGAAGAAAAATCATGGATAGCAAGGATCTTGGTGTATGGCCTTACTTCAGGAAGAAATTTAAGCACATGTTGAAGAAAGTCTCTGTACAGAACAGCATTTAAACAGGTGCTTTACTTGCACTTACTTCAAGATTTAAATATGTTTAAAATTACATGCATGTGGAAGTAAGAGCAGTGCATTGAGGCCTCAAGGAATAAAAGCCCTTTAATCTTAACTGATTACAAATGCTCCTCTTGGTGGTTTTCTAAAGTTATCAGAATAAAAACTTTATAATGTAAATGTCATTAAAAGAAAAGAAACAATGTTTTCCAAGGGAATGATTGTCAGATTGTTCTGTAGATTACCACTTCAAGTAAACTAACAAAATCGTTATTGGATTTAAAGTTATTCTCTGTAAGTACATGTCACTTTTAAACACCTCAACTATTATGTTTGTGTTTACGTTACTTTAGGGATTTAAATGGTACCATTTACATACTTTGTCCAATTTTCTAATGTTCACTTAGTTAAAATTAAGATAATTTTGTGTAAATGGAACAGCTTGCTGGCTGTAGATAAACTGATTTAAGCTACTGTAAGTGGGACTAAATGTAAGGCACTTGGTTATTCAAAAGACATCACAGTTATGCTTTGTTTGTGAAAGTAACTTAACAGCATGTAAGTTTTTAGTTTGAAATCAGAACAGTCTATGGAAATATGTTAGACTGACAGCATCTTTACCTCAGGAGGGGAAGGCTAAGTGTGTATGTTTAGTCATGTCAGGTGTGTGTTCAAATAGTTTTTACTATATAACATTCTCTTAATATTTATTTGTATTTATGTGCCTCAGATGCCCCCCAGATGTTTTGAGATACTTAACCTACACAGAGTTCTCTTCCCCCTTGTCTTCTCTCCGTCTGCACAACTTTTTCTTCTGACAACATCAAGTGACTTTCCTTGTTGTCATTAAGAGAGGTCTAGCCAGTCTGGGAAAGGTTGGCAAAGCCTGGCCTGTGGCATTCACGAGTTCCTCTTTGACAACTTGCCTAGAAATCTTCTCTTCTTTCACCTTCACCTCATGGTTTTTTTACCTTCAAACTGCACCTTTGAAGTTTTGGCAGGGATTGATTTTTGACCCCCTAAGTTGATGTTTTATTTTTAAATACTCACCTAACCCGCATTTTTTGACACTAAGCATCTTCCACTGGTCTAATCTTCCTCTCTGTAATTTTCATGGATCTTAAGGGGGACCAGCATTACCTGTCCCTCTAAAATAACCCAGAGGGACATGACCAATTGCCATCCTCAAATCTACTTGCCTTAACATCATTTTCTCTTTGCAAAATACTTTGTTGCTTTCCTCCATTTATCTGTCTTTGGCTCATAGACCACCAAATAACTGTTGAGTTTTCTTTTTCTGAGAGTATGTGAATTAAGATAAAGTTGTTGCACATTGGCACCACATTTTTGGTCTGAGTCTGCCTTCCTTGAGCATCTAAGGTAAATATGTAACCTGCTTATGAGCTGTTAAGAAATTCTGCAGCAAGAGTGTTCCTTTGAGTTGTGTTAGCCTGCCATGAGGACCCGTGATTCCTTTTATGTGCTGATAGTCCCTGAACTGGGGCTTTTGAGCTTCTTCATGGATTTTCTGTTATTAGAGATGGAATTTGTCTTAAAAACTGTGTAAAAGCTTAAAATGAGATGTTTACATAATGCCATTCTGCATATGGCGTAGCAGATCAGCGTGCTCTACAGCAGCCTCTGTGTAAGCCCTGAGTTTCTAATTGCTGTACAGAAGGACTGTAGGATAGGTGGGAGGTAGACAGTAGTATTGGTAAGAAGGAAGAAAGTTGGGAAGCATGTGGATATGGAAGACATCAAATTGTAGTAGCCATTGCCCCTTAATCTCTCTGTCCCTGCCTCCCTCCTTCCCTTTCCATGGATTTTGTTAGCTAACTGGAGGACAGAACAACTTCCCTAATGTACTGTAACGGGCTCCTTTTCTTCCCCATCCCACTGGGGGGAGTGAGGGAGGGGCTGTGTGGGGCCGAGATGCTGTCTGGGTTTGAACCACAACAAACCGTTAGTTACAAAGCGTGTGTTGTGTCATAAATTATAATACAGAAGTAACATGTTTCTTCTATCTTCTGACTTAATAATACTAATCACTGGTTTATTCTCCCTCACACTTTAGTGTAAATGTAGCTTTCTGTAACCAGGTGAGTACTTTTCTGTGTAAACACACAGGCAAGGTATTGAGAAATTAGATTCTAAGCTAACTACCATGATGCTTGAAAACAAGCAAAATGCATTTTTTGTAACGTCAAGGGCTCTTGTGGTGGTTCTTTTGCAAGGCAATTTTGGTTGTATCAGAGAGCACAAAGTGGCAGGCGTGGAGCCAGGATCCTGGCTGCATGCTGTCCGAGTTGCCTATAGCTTGTGCACAGGGCTGTCAACGCAAGAGCATAAGCATGAGAACATGGTGTGGATATGATGGGCGTGGGTGGTGAGGTAGCAAATAATTTTTTTTTCTGATGTGTTCTGTAATGTAATAATGGATTTTTCATTAATTGTTCTGCATAAAAAACACAGGAACATACAGAATTTTTCTTCATGCTGCTTGAGAGAAACGTCTCAACGTCCACAACTCCTTCAATACCTACTTTAAGATGGCCAGTGGGAATGCCCTGACAAGGGAAGGCAAGACCATGCAGTCTGAGGGCGGTTAGTGCCCTTGTGACAAAAAATGGCAGCCAGCCTTCATTCTCTTTTCTTGTCATAGCTAGCCGGGAAGGAGAGAGGTGTTGCTTTCTGCTTTGCATTTCTCCTCCGGGCAAGGAGGCAGCTCTCCACAGTGCTGGAGGGGAAGGTTGAAGTGTTAGTCAAGATTATGTGACCCCTTTTTGGCTTCTGTCCTTCTTCAGACAGGTCTTCACAAAGATAGCGCAAGTGAATTTTCAGTTGCACAATTGCCGTGGGCCTGACTAGGAGCTCTAACTTCACTGGCTGCCTTGAACATTCATCAGAATTATGAGTTATTGCTGCTCAATTATCTAGCTGCTGTTGTTAAACACTAAAATCAGAAAATAGCCTATTTTTCTCTGCACAGCAATCTGAAAGCCATTTAGTCCAAGCTACACTGAGCTGCAATTGTAAATGAACGAGCTGGTGCTGCTGGGCTGCCGTGGCAATGCCGGTGCCAGCAGAGGCTGCCGGTGCTGAGAAGACGGCTGGTGCCTACACAACAGCTCCATCTCAGCACAGGGAAGGGACTGTACCAAAACCCAGAGCTGCTTCTGCAGTGAAAGGTACCTTTTGTGCTGTGGATTTAACCCTGGACCTTATGAGGTCAGCAGAAAAGCTTCCTTAGGGCTTAGAGTAAGATCTCCGTCACAGAGATGTGTCTCTTTGATGGTGTCTGTGTAACTTTTAAATGCTGTGATTCCGTAAATGTACGACAGAGTGTGAGGAGCTTTGCTGAGAGTGGCGGGGCTGGCAGTGAGTCCTGTCTGGGGCTCCTCTGTGAAGCTCTGTGCCACAAGGCAGTGCCATGCTTGCAGGGCCGCAGCGGCATGGAGGTGCTGCTCTCGGGGTTGCGGTTTCTCGGCTGTGGAGCGGGGGCGCCGCTGCCAGCCCTCCTCCAGCCAGCCTGCAAGGGGAACTGGTAGTGACCAAGGGCCCTGCCTGAGAAACTAAACCAATCAGCCTTTAAAAAGGGAGAGGGAAGGTGCTGGGGAAGTATGTCCTAAGAGGGGATGAGCTGCTTTGGTCTTTCATTTCTGTAGCCAGAGCCCTGCCGGGGGTCCCTCTGGTTACAGGCCGCTGAGATGTGCCTCTGTGCTGTTAGGCTAATTGATTGCAATTGCAAATGTCTGTTATTGCTGCACTGTTTCTTTATATACGTGATGAGAAAAGACTAGACCTGAGAAAAACATACAAAGGGGAGAGAGAAGAAAAACACAACATAAATAAAAACTTTTGATCTTAATTTCTCTTTATATTCATGTGCTTACTAAAAGGCACACTTATATTGAAAATCACTATAAATGTAATAAGATGTTCTCTGTAGCAGGCTGAAGTAAAATGTGTATTGATGTTGTGCTTAGACATAATTTAGAGCATTTGACTGTTGTTTTTTAATTACTTCAGTTTACCTTTTAATTACTCTCATCACTTCCTTTTACCCTGTTACAGTATTGTCTTCCAAAAAGTAGGAATAAAGCACTATGTTAATTTCCCTTTTAAATTTTTAAGCTAGTATTATTTCTGAATGTAAAAACTGATAACCAGGGATAAAAAATTTCACTGCAAAAAACTTTCTTTAATTACCTTAGCAAGTAGGAATAGTCTCAAATATGTGTACAGAACGTCATGCCAAAGCAATGACAGCTGAGGAGAGCTGCCACTGGCAGTTCTCATATACTGCATCTCCTCACCATTACCCATGAGCAGGATGGTGACTCCGTTGCCTGATGAGCTGCTTCAAAGTGTTGACAGAAATATGCAACTTTTTCTGATAAAGACTGGCCAGTGGCCATGCCTTACTTGAAAAATGTCAGGAGTGGATGTAGCTCTCTAGGCAGGAAAGAAGTGAAGTGACCCAGAAAACAGTGTCAGCTTTCAGAATCCCATTGCTTCTGGTATTTTTACTGAATGAGCACTGCTTCCTGGACACTTATAAGCATCAATTAAAGACTAAGGTTCTGACTCCTGGATTCAGTTATGAATACAGAATATAATTGCATGCAGGATGCTTCATAGAGGTTTTGGGTGTTTTTTTTGGTAGATGTGCTCTGAAGTTCATGAGGCAGACATGATCCTGAGAGTATAATACAAAAACCAGATAGGAAATATTTTCAGTTGGTATAATTTTTAATGAAAGATTTAAAAAGAAAGAAATTATAAGTTTTTAAAAATAAAACATTTGCATGTGTCTACATTTCCATTCTGACAAATGGAAAACATTCTATGGGTTATGACTATATTTTACTTTATATAATGTTTTAAATTTTTTTGTTGAGTCTTATAATTCAAATTTGCATGAAGATGACTTGTAATTTCTGTGTATATAAGTTGACTTACAACTACTGCGGTTTAAAAAACCTGAACTTTTGCAATTTTGAGAATATAGTGAATGCTATGCATTTGGTTAATGCATAGTTCCACAAAATTGTCTTTTTGCCAAATGGTATATGTACATGTTTCATGGAGTGGTCTAGAGCTTTGGAGAAACTAGGGCAAGCTCTGTAAATAGAGAATGTCAGGTAATAATTCAAATTATTTTTTTATGCCACAAAATAACAAATTTGTTCTGTAGTGGATGTTTTTCTGAGATTCCTGTGAAATTTCTGATAATATTGCTTATCTGTCATTTCACCTGCAGGTACATTTATGTTCCTATGGGAGGATCTCAGTCCAGTCTGCTGGGAATGCTCTTTTCCACAGCCCTCACTTTCGCCTTTGTAAGCTATTGGCATGGAGGACAGAGTTATCTGTGGTACTGGGGCACATTTAATTGGCTTGGAGTAATCGTGGAAAATGGTTTCAAGAGGATACTTTCCATTTCACTTATTCAAGATTTAATTGTAAGTTGAATCTCTCTTCATTTCATGTTCTTTTTTCTTGTCTCTGTGCTCATCTTAAGTTCATGGTTACTAGTTTGGTTTAATCTAAATTAAAAGTTGTGGATAAAAGATAAAAGAATTGGCATACCCTTGCCCACCCTCCAGTATTTGAGGTAAGCCATATAACTTGAATTTTACAAAGCAAATACTCATGGTCTTAAAAGCTTCCTCTGCAGTCGTAGAGTAAGCAACTGCTTGTCACGTTGTATATGACTGAACAGAAGTCAGTTTTAACATTTGTATTCTGACTTCACTTAGGATGGCCTTAAAATATTCATCTGCACTAAAGTTAAGAGTGTATATTTCTAACCATGTGTTTCCTGGACAAATGCATGTGTAGCAGCTGCTTGCATCTGGGAATAAGCTTACACTGGGAAATCTTATGCTACTGAAGAGCCAAGTAAAGAAAATACTGTTTTGCTTCGAAGACCTCTGATATTTTCACTTTACTTATACTTCTAACCTTCATGCTGTCATTTCCAAAGGACAGAATTCTTTGACGTGCAATCATATGCAAAAAGCACTATTTTAATTTTGATGGTCATTTTAGTCTGCAGGTTTGCTCACTGTTAAATCCCAAATCTTCTAATAACCGTTTGTAGGAATAAATAATTCCTGTCTTGCTTCCTTAGTATAAGTGCACAGCATTTGTACTCCTATATAATGTCGTGGTGGTTGTGACTCACTCTGCAGCTTGATGAAGTCCTGATGTTCCAGTAATTATGCTTGTTCTCCATCCTACCCATCTCAGTTTTCACTGTTGTGGCATCCCATGTGTGACAAGTGATACAGCTAAGTAATTTAGTAGCCAATAAGAGCCAGTGCTACCTCATATCATCCAACTGTCCATCACTGTGAATTCAGTGACAGTCTGGAAGCAGCTTTTTTCCTGCCTAGAGAATGAGTTCATCAGATCCATTATTCCTTCCCCTAGGGTGGAACTGAGCTTTGCCATCTGACCAACTGCATACGTTTGTCTCTGGACTGGAAGACTAGATAGATTTTTAGGCATCCAGCTGTATGAGGAAATATAAGTGTAGGGGCTTTTTGTATTTGATGTCACTGTATTAGAAATTTTAAAAGAACTCTTAAGGAATTTAGTGCTTAAATGCTATAGAAATGATAAGGATGTGGCATTATGAAGGTGGGGTTGTATGTGTTGGATTAATTTCTAACAAGTAGTTCTAATTATAGTTAACTGATGCTGGCAGTAGGGTTCTTTTTTGTATAAATTAACTCCCTAACAATGAACCAAGTGCATTTTTCCCCTTTCCTACACTTTGTTTTCCTCCAGTGTTTTTAAAGGCCTATCCAATGTCTTCCATGTCTCCCTTGTTTTCCCTTTCTGTTTGGAAACATGGCTGTTGACCTTCCATATAAGACACTTTCACATCTTTCTCTGAAATATTCCTGAAGCCAACATTTTTAATGTGAATAGTGTTGGCATCTGAATTAATGCATTAAGCAGATCTTGCTGCATTTGGTTATGGCTGAGTCATGCTTTGCCTCGAGCCTTCAAGATTTCTCAGCAACAACATGAGTCTTTACAAACTACCCTCATTGCTGCCTCCTCTCTCTTGTAACAAACTCCTGTTTTCTTTGAATTTGACCCTTCCTGATCAAGAGAAGTGATGTGACATTCTCTAAGAAGTATCACTTACATTTAAAATGAACAGCAAATTCCCTAATGCCCTATATAAATTTCCCTTTTTCCCTTGTAATCTGGCTTTTGGAAGCATTTCCATAATCCTGTCTCAGCGAGAGGTGTGCTGCAAGCCTACTCACCGTGGTGTTGAGAACCCCATTCTGGGGGATGGGTTTTTCACTTAAATTTCACCTGTTGACAAGCTGAAATCCTTGACTCTTGAAGGGTATTTTTGAAAAGGAAAGTTTATTTTTGTCCCCAGAATAGCAGATGAGTTTCTGAAAAAATACAAAGCAAAGGTTTATTTTTTTTTAACCTATTCTGTTTACCAAACCTCCTCATATATTGTTGAAGTTGAGTTACATAATTTAGTTGTTTAATGTGTTTAATTAGTAAAATATATATTAAAAAAAACCTTGAAGAATAGGTTCAATTTTAATTCTGCTCTGTTTTAAAAATTGAATTGATCACAAAGAATAACAAGAATTATATCAAAATGCCTTTCCTTTTTTCCCACTGTATTGTCTCAATTCTGTTGCAAAAGAAAGATGTAGAAATAAAGCACATTCGAGTCTCATCCTTTACTGAATTCTTGTGCTGACTAAGAATATATATAAAAAGAATTGGACCCTATATTTATGCAGATTTTGTGGTAGTTTAAATCTCAGTGTTTGAAACCTAGTTGCATATGGGTAAATAACACTTTTGTAGCAGTCTGACAGGTTTTAAATGTAATCTCAGGCTTATTGAACGAGAATGAACAAAGAAGCCTGGGCATTACTTGAGAGAAGTAAAATCAGTATATAAACAAGTATTTGCTGAAAACAGTAAATTTCCTGACCCAAGAAATTGCATCTGAAACTTTTCATTTGTACTGGTTGCAACCAAGTGCCTGGCTTCCTTGTTTCAGCCCTATAAGAGCTGATGTTCCTTCCTATGTACTTTTCAGCTTACACTGCTCTGGAGCTTCCATGTTTCACTGGGGTCTGTTGTGAGAGGTTGTCTACGGATTTTTTTTTTTCCCCCCTAGAGACTACTTTTTAGATCTCAGTAAATTAGAGATGAATTAAGTAATATTGTCTTTTCATTAAAACATTATATATAAAACATCAATACCTGCTATGCGTCATAAGCTATGGCGTATCTGTGAACTTTATTTTAAACTGGAGAAGTTTCATTGTGTTTTTATCAGGTTGGGTTTGTTTTTTTCTCACTCTTTCAGGACATACTTAGATGCGTACTGAGCAAAGTAGGGCTTTGTTCCATTGATTCTGTATTAATTTCTTACAGATGAACAGAGACTCCAGTAGTAACTTGTTCAAAATCAATGACAGAATTTGTATTGACTTTTAATAAATAATGTCTGATTTCTGAAAGAAAATGCTAATGGCTGTAATTCTTCCAGTGATTTAACTTTTTTTCCTTCTTTTTCATTAAGGAAAACAAGATATAGGTCTATACAAAAAAAAAGTAGATCTTGGTATAAAATAGATCTTGGTATAAAAATAGATATAGAATGATTTAAACCCTAGAATAGCTGACAACAAATGGATTTTTAAAAAAAATAAATATTTGTAAATCCTCCAAAAGAAGATGTAGCAAAGGAGGTGAAGTTGGTAGATTGTTAAAATTAATGTTTTAATCTTAATTGAAACAGCAACATTTATCTTGGTGGTTCTTTTGTAAAGTGAAAACATGTCATTCAGTCTAGTAATAATTTTTTAAATTGATACCTGAAGATCTGTCTTCTAAAAATCATGCTATGATGAATTTCTAGCTTAAGATCTTATTTCTAGTAAGAAACTAAATACACCATAAACAATTCAATTTGAGAAACCAACTAATTTTAAGCATGGCTTATTTTAAAGTAATTTGTACAATCCTTGTGTTTTGTTTTTTTAAAGTATAAAATACTTTGATTTCTACATTTTAATTTATGGCTGTAACGGGGTGCGCTAATGAAGTCTATTTCAGTACACTGTAATTGCCTTCCCAAGTCCTCTTTGCAAAAGGGGGAATATTTTGTATTATGTCCATGTTTTTGGTTAGTGTGTTAGATTAGATTTGGTTAGTGTTAGACTTTTTTTCCCCCCAGAAGAATGAACTCCGTACATCTCTCTCTCTGTAGTAAAAATACTGTTATTTTTTGGGTACCAGAGAAGTTGTCAATGACAACTGGCATCCTCAGCTTTGCAGAAAACAGAATTTTAGATTCTTTCAAAAAGTTGGGTGTGATGAGAGGTTTTTTTGTCCATTTTTTTCTCTGCCTTTTTTTTTTTCCCCCCCTGTTTTTTCTCCTAGGTGTATTGAAATTTCTACAGTTATTTTTGTAATAAGTTATGCATTTATGCAATGATCCTGCAGACAGCTGGTGTGGAACATGGAAAATTATGGGCTGGTGAGCCTGACCTCTGGTCTGTGGTTTGACAGAGAATCAAGCTGATCTAACAGCTCACTGCTATTGAAGGGTGAAGGTTTAATTTCCCTTTCCTCCCTTCCTTGCAGTTACGCCACTTCCTCCGGTGCATGCCTTCCTGCTGGAATCTTTGCTGAGCTGACCTAGCTCTTTACCCCAGCAGAAATCCTTATTTCCTCTGGTTATTTTATTGCTAGATGGTTTGTCTCATGGAGAAGAATCTGAAAAGCACCCAAAGCAGTACGATATAAGAGACAAAAGCCAGGAAAGGAAGTGGAAGAGGAGGAGCTCGACTACTTGGAACCTCCCCCTTGCCAATGTACATAAGCAGTACAAGGTAGTAGGCTGAGCCTCTGTGTTTAAAGTCAGTGGGACAAAGAAACCAGTTGGGCTCTGCTGCAGTAATTATTTAGCCCTATGGTAGGGCCCAAATTGAGCCTAGCCAAGATAAAGATTCCTGTGAATTTCACAACCATGTCATATATACATTGAGCAAATGTATAACTATCTCCCTTAATGACAGAATTTCTTTTTGCAAGTATAACTCACTTTAAACTGCCATGAGATAACTGTAAAGTTTCCTTTTGCAGCTGACTGAGGGAAGATCTGACCAAACATTAGGACCTAATTCAAGGGAACTCTGTTCATTGGCCACCTTCAAGATTAGATCTTTAATAAGATCTCTGCAATAAATAAAGACCCTTCTCAGCTGTTCTTCAGCACATGCTAGCCTTTGATCTTTGTTTTGTTTCATTTGGTGGAAAGATTATTTATATCACTGGTTTACTAGTGTCAAGCCTGTCTGGCCTTTTATTTTTTACTAATAATTTTGTGTAATTCATACATATATTTAGTGCAGCACGGTGATTCAATTAAGTGGCAAGCATTGCCAATGATACTTTCTTCATAACCTTTTTATCTGCTTGCTGTAGACTCCTGTTGTGTTTCTCACTTCACTCTCTGAGGATCTGTAAGAATGTAAGGTGGGGCAGTTGAACAAAGTCCCTTAATCAGACTCCTCTTCCCCAGTGCAGAGTTGGTTTTTGAGATCCAGGCATCACCCATAATGTCAAAACCCAGACCAGTGGATGGGGCTTGCCCCACACGCCTTGCCCCCGACCCCAGACTTGAGTTTAACCATATCATTGCTCTAACCAGAAATCTCTACTATCCCAAGTAGATGTACTTTGACTCAAAATGAATGGAAACACCTTTATCTAGATGTGAACATTAGCCAGGGCTGGAAGCAGCAAGTTGAGTTATGGGGGTGCTGTTTTGTTCTGAGCTACTGAATGGCCATCAAAGGTAAATATGGGCTGGCTGATGCATCCTAGGTTTTTTTCCACTGACTTTTAGGTTTGCCAACAACAATTCTGAGTCAAGTAATTTTTGCCACGTTTCTACTTTTGCTTGATTTCATTTTTTAACTCTCTTCTCCACCCTCTTCTTGTAAGGTTCATTTTTCTTCAAGGAAGTGGATCCCAAAACGTTTTGAGATCCTTGCTAAAAATGCAAGCACACAGACACACACTTGCACTTTGACTCTGGTTTCTTGACTGAGGGAACTTCTTGCCACAGACTCAGTAACAAAGACAGAAAGTCTAGTAGATGTTTCGTGTGAGAGATGAGCATATGCGATATGATATATAGTTTTATATGGTGAATGACAAAAGTGGCTGCAGTAAGACTTCGGAGATAACATTCTATCACTTCCTACATTTTGAGCACAAGCATCCATTTTTTTTTTTTTTTGTCAAATCTGTGCAAGATATATTATTTTTGGTGCCAGCAGTGGAGAAACTGTTGTGATTTTCCATCTGTCTTTAACCAGATGATTGCAGCTCTGTTTCAGACCACAATGCGAAGCCTCTTGCGTAGCTGCTCAGCTGTCATAACAAAAAAATGTTCCTCCTACCTGCCAGCATTATTTACTTCCTCTTCTGTTTTGGAGACATCAGGCAGTTTTCTGGTGCTCAGGCCAAATGCAACGTGCTGCAGTGTGAAAACAAGGCAGAGTGATGCTGGTTAGGCACTTTTTTGTTACTGTTGCATGAATACAGCCTCCATCTGTTGTTCACCTCAAAAATTAGTCCAGACAAGAGATGTCAGCAGTTATGGAAATACAACTTAAAGTACCGAGGAGCAGTTGCACTTTTGTCTTTCTGCTGTACCTTGAGTTACAGAAACTTGCCATAGGAAAAGTGAGGTCTGTATTTGCTGTTTATCAGATGTCTCCATGGGGATTATTACTGTGTATTATTTATTTGGTAACAGTTTCACAGTGGCAATGTGAGAGGGCCATAAGGGCAGGACCAAAATGCAATACTAATGACTAGTGAAGTTAGATCCTTTCCCAATTTGATTACAATTTAAAAGGTAAAAACATTAAAATGTGGATGAGGAAACTGAGAGAACCAGAATGTGTGGACTGGGAACCAGAAGAACAAAAATAAGGATGTCAGTGGCCTGGGGGACAGTACGTGGCTCTGTTGACCTGTCCTCCTTGCTGGGAGCTGAGACGTTTATAGGAGTATGTGCACTACCATTTCTCGATTAAATTCCCTGCTTTAAACATAAAACAGAAAAGAGGATGGTGCATTTCAGTGCTGTTCATTTTGCACTTTTCACAAACTGACACTTCTAAAAAAAAAATGTTTGGACAGGTTCTTTGAGGTTGAAGAGTAAGTGTAGGAGCAAGTACAGAAATTTACTTCTGTGTATGTCAAACTTTCACACATGCATCTGTAAGTGTAGTGCATACATACGAGCTGGTAGGAGTCTTTCTTCAAACAGAAGGGGGGTGGCTGCTGAGAGATGCTATAAATGTAAATCTTTTGGAAAATCTAAAAATGAACTGGTGCTAGTGCAAGACAGCATTTTGTTGAGTGAATGTTTGGTAAGACATCAATAGAGAAGATGAGTATCTTCTCTTATACTATATATAGCATTTATTCCTAAATTCAGAAACAAGTTCTGTACGTGAAAATAGATCTTAACTGACAGCTGCTTGATTTTAATTGTGTAGTCGTCTTTTTATAGGAGTGATGTGGGGAATAGCAGGTCATTTGCATCATTCTGTCTCTTGGAAAAATGTTGTCAGTTCCCGCCTTTATGTGTGAACCTCCCAGGAGCTAATTTTTGTCTTTGCTTAGAAGGGAAAGTATATACCTTGAAAAGAAACAGATGACCTCGGGCCACAGTTCAGCTTGGGGTGAAGGTGGGGAACAACTGCAAGCAAAATAAAATGCTATAAAAATAAAGTTAAGGGGACTGGTTCTGGGTTAGAGCTAGATGAACAGAGCAAACAGGAATGTTTGCCATGATTACTGAAGGGAACAGTATGTGTTGATGAGAAATTAAATTTATTATTCCATTTGGTGTGGCAGTTGTTGATGGATAAGATCTGGTAGCATATCTCATTTACTTTCCACTTGCAGGCCTGTTCCTTATCTTGTTACTGTTATAGTTCTGGGGGTTTCTTTTGGATTATTTCATAAATGGATATTTTGCATGGTTATTCAAGCAGAATGTTTTAGTTGCTTTTCTGTTCTGTGGTACAGTTTCTACTCTTGTCCTATTCAGCATCTGTCCCTCAGCTTCAGAGTAGAGGAGTGGGTATTGTATTGATATGTTCACCTCTCATCAGCTGCCTTTCCCTTGCTCCTGCTGCTCTTCCAGCCTAACTTGTACCAACATTAGTGAGCATGTGTAGTGCCTCCCTTCGTTTCTTCAGCCTCCCAAACACACTTTTGTCACTATTTCCCATTGACAATGTGTATTAATAAACATTTTTAGAAGTTGTCCCCACTGCTTGGACCCAACCCATTTTCATTTCTACTGCTCACTTTGAAAATTAAATAAATTGAAATTCTGTTTGGCAGAGCTTTGTCACAATTTTCAGCCTTTCGTCCATCCCATCTGCTCGCCCAGCTGCTCAGTCACACCCTGCCCTCCATTTTCAGTGTGCCTAACTGCAGATAGATAAAATAGCCAGTAACTGTTAGTCAGGATGTGTCACTTCCCTTCCCACCATCCCATCTGCTCCTCGCTCTCTTTCAGCATTTCACCCATGCTCTTGTTTTTACGCTGTCCTGTTATTTTTGGTAAATGGCTGTGTTGCAGATGACCCAGATTCAAGGCATGCAGTGAGGTGTTCACTCGTGTGGTAATGGGGTGATTACCAGGTTTCAGGGGTAGACACTGAAGAGTTGGCTTGTCATTTATCCAAGACTATTTTCTAAAATAAGCACTTAGAAGCGCTTTTAAGATTGACTGTGTGGTCTCTGGTACTTCCGTAGAGAAGTAAACAAATTCAGGCCTTACTCTTCAGTGGTGCTGCAACGGTGAGTGAAAACCGAAGGTCAGAACCTTCAGTTACACTGGTGAAAAGAACCCCAGCAAGCAATTTGAGTTTTTTTCCAAGCATTTTCCTGGTACGCATAATGGCACCGCCTGTGTACCTCCTGTACTGCAGCAACTTCACCCACAAACATTTTACCCGTCTGTCCCCTCCTCCCAAAAGTCCTTGCAAACCCTATATAACAGACCATTGCAAATAATATTTAATTTCATTTTTGTGACATACAGATGAGTCAACATTACATTAGCTTTTAAGCATTACTTCTCTAGCAAAAGCCTCCAGGAAAATTGAAAGGATGGAGCTTTGATAACCATAGGAAGCACACTTACTCCCCACTCATACACTGGGAGAGGCAATGAAAGTTAATACAGGACTAGGTGTTATATATGCTTGATTTCTTCAATACAACAAATAGTGCAGTGTGTGTATCTTATTTTAAAGTTGTTATGGATAAGTTGACTGATAAGTTTAAGTGAGAGAGGATGAAATCTGTATAACAGTAATTAAATATTATATGTTTAAAAAAAGACAACTCTTCTAAAAATTGCACTATATTATTTTGACCCTTTAAAATCTAAAGGCAGATTAAAACAGAATAATGTAATCTGTAGTGTTGCAGTCTCTAGTATCAAGCACATGTTTGGTGTCACTCTGGCCACAGTATCTGACAGTCTTATTCCACGGTGCATATGTTCCCATAAGAAATATTCAACTGCTTCTCCAATTTTTACCATATGCTCTTATTTTGCCGTGTGCTTGGATTATCAACTCTCTGGAAGGGTAGATCAAAAAGAAATAAATATTGTGAATCTCTGTTTTACTCCATGAAGACGGATGCTTGTTTAAATTGCAGCAAATTTAATTCCCGTACGTGGGACTTGTTAAAGTATTTTTAGCATGAGCAAGCTTGATAACATCACTGACTTTATGTAGAAGTTTTCTTGAATGTGTCCAAGAGCAGCTATATAAATGAGATGCATTGAAAATGCAGCACACATTGATATTTTCCATTTTCGGAGCCACTTGCTAATGTCTGTCAAGGGAGGCTTCTTGCCACAGGTAGCCCTGTCAGGCTGGGTTTGAAGCATAGTGGAAAACACACTCCACAGTTCCCGAGCTCTCCCTAAAACAGCGTGATCCATGCAAACTGCTCCCAGAACAAGCTCCTGCGAATGGATTCAGCAGGTCTCTGAATAACGAGCATTTGGGACACGCCCAGTCACCATGGTGCCACCACTGTTGCTAGAAAAAGTTTAAGAATAGTGGCTGTAGGAAGATGTAGGATTGGGTCCTTGATATAAGCCGGCCTAGTTTTGTCTGCTGTATAGAATTTGGTCTTGGGCGTCTCTTCAACTTCCAGATGGGAGGGGGGGTGACTTATGCTGGTCAGTATTCTCCAAAGTATTTATTTTCTCCGTTGTTGGCTAGCTGGGAGGTGTAAATGCATTTAGGAAAAACACATCTGGACCCTCAATTTCATATCTCCGTGCTATTCAGTAATATAATTGTACACAGTCCTGTACATCAGTGAAAATGCAAATTAATTGTTGATTAGCTCTAACTTGCCTTAGAGAGAAGTTCTTTTAAATGATGCTCTTCTGTCTGAAACCACTTGTGTCACATTTTTTTTTGTTTCACGCTCATAGTGGTGTAGTAACCTGGCAAAGCAAATGAATATTTTCTCTCGCATATTCTCTGACTTCAAACTTCCACTATGTCCTTTAACTTGCCTCTTAAATTCTAACCTAAATGAACTATTCTAGTGTGTGTTGTCCTTCATAAGTTATCCTTCTCAAGAAACAACCATTATACAAGCTTCCTATTTCTGTCTTGGTTTTCACTTAGGTGCTAAATATGACATGCACGCGTAGCCGAAAATGGATTTAGGAATGGGAATGTTTGGACCGTTCAAGTCCTTTTCATGCCCATCTTCTTCCATGCTTCTCAAACATATACACATTTACTTTTCAAGGTACCTGACTGCATCATAGTATCATTTATTTTTCTAAGATGACGGAGAAGGCCGAGTTGAGAGATATATCACTACACCCAACAACGTGCAAAGAGAGGGCCGAAAATGGATTTAGGAATGGGAATGTTTGGACCGTTCAAGTCCTTTTCATGCCCATCTTCTTCCATGCTTCTCAAACATATACACATTTACTTTTCAAGGTACCTGACTGCATCATAGTATCATTTATTTTTCTAAGATGACGGAGAAGGCCGAGTTGAGAGATATATCACTACACCCAACAACGTGCAAAGAGAGGTTTTTTCCCAACATCTGATAAAGATGTCTGAGGTTGATCTTCATTTACAGCAGTAATTGGATTGGAATATTAACCCAAATTTCATTTAGTTCCAGGAAAGGTGGCCTGAGCTAACCTTTGTAAGTCACCTCCTGTGTCATGCCGCATGGCTTTGGACTGAGTATCTTGACAATATGTCTATATTTTTGTCGTTTAAATGCTACAGTCCGTTTATTTCACAGTGTGTGGGGAGGTGGGGGTGGTGGTGATTACTAAAAGTAAAGTATGGTCAAATATTGGTGTGAGATTGCAAGAAGGTGGAGCATTGAGAAGGGATGCAAATATGAAGGTTTCAACCAGGCAACCACATATTCATTGTCATTTTAACACTAGGTGCTCTTTCAGCACTCTGCCTTCTAGCCGTATTTCCAAAAAGAAAGAGACAGCAGGAAAATCCAGACAAACACCGCAAACCCATAGCAGCTGCTCATGGTGTTGCAATGGAACATATTGTTAAAAGAAGAGTTGTGGGTGTGGAGGGTTTTTTTTATTTTATTTTGTCTACTTTGATGAAACAACTTGCTGTGTATTCAGAAAAATTAACATGCTGGTAGATATTTAAATCAGAAATGTTATTATGGATTATCTAGACCAGTCTCAGTCCTTTTTCATGCGTAAATTAATGCTTCCAGTGTATTAATTTGAGCACTATCGCTGCTCAGGTACTTTCATAATTAGCTTTTTGTAGATGACGCGAGATGTTTAAAGAATGTTTTCTTTTTTTTTTACCTTTGTTGCAGCTGTTTGAAAGCTGCGTTGACATCAAAGACTCACAGGAAAATGTGTACTGCTTTTTGGATCAATGCCTAGCTAAGTTTATGGAAATTACCTACAGCAAAAACCCAGAAAGGGTTCAGTGTTTGTCTAAACTGTTTCTCTCTTTAACTGCTCACTTATACCTTATGAATGACCAAAAGCTTTTATGGTCTGTAGTACGGTTAACTTGTACTGTTTAACATATAGCAGTTTTGTAGAGGTTGATGAATTACACATGACAGTTTTATTTTTTTTTTTTTAGTAACTATAATAATTTTTTTTAACAAAGTGACCAAAAGCTTTTATGGTCTGTAGTACGGTTAACTTGTACTGTTTAACATATAGCAGTTTTGTAGAGGGTGATGAATTACATGTGACAGTTTTATTTGTTTTTTTTAGTAACTATAATAATTTTAAAAAAAAAAGTGGCAGAGCTTTTTTGGCTATTCATGTTGTTTGTCTTGGTTGTACTGCTTTGGGTTGTTAAACAGGCAGACCTCACAAACTTATGAGGTCTGATCAGTGTCTTGGTGGAAAATGCAGCCCAACACCAGCTGTCTGATGGGTTTAACTCTTCCTACAGCTTTACCAGAAGATTCTTTTTTTCCCCCCCTTTCCTAATTAAAACTGTTTCTCTGTAGAGTTGATGAATAAGTTTGATAGACAATGGGAGAGTGAAAGGTAGATCTGATGACAGACTATGCTCTATAGATAAGCTACAGCTCAGTCAGAATTAATTAGCATGGTGTAAGAAGAGGGTAAGTTTGGTGACTCTTAACACAGAAGTTCAAGGTTGAATGAGCATAACTGCTCCTTATTGAAACTTGGTTGTTAACATGGATTTAAGCAAGATCCCAAACATTTTATCTGTGTACATACACTTATGCATTCTGAAAAGGCATGCATTTTTCATATATGGGACTATGCATTCATACTATGCCTTTCAGGAGGCTACAAACTTAAGATATCCTCTGCCTGTGTGTAAAATGAAGGAAAATGTTTTGGAAGTCCTTGGGCAGCTTTGGAGGTGCAAGAAGTTGATTCACTAAGTAACAGTTAGTGTCTGTGAATATGTATATAATTATCTTACATTATCTACCCTTATCCTATGATGCCCTAGTTTTGATCCAGAATTTTCAGAGAAAAGTCTCATTCTCTGTTTCCATACATTAATGTTTTTGCTAGCATTGTGTGGAAGATTGGCTACTGCTGTATTGCGCATACAGCCTGATACAGAGCACTTTTTCTTGAAGCTTGCCTGTCCCCATTTTTGCGCTGACTCGGGCTGACTCATACAGTAGGTGTAGTTCTGTCTGGGGCTAACATTCAATTTACCAGAGATCCACTTTGCAGTAATACATTAAAATTGTATTTTTATGCTTGTAACTGTCATTTATTTGAAGTTTTGTCCCTTTATGATCTAGCAGTTGAGAAATTTCTTTTGATGCTTACAAAACTAGCAAATTAGTTGTCTAGGAATGTATTTTTAGGTCTGTTTTTAAGCATGTGTTTATATTGTTTCAGGTATCTGAGTATGAATTCTGGTCTGGCTGCAGCCATTAAAGATTAATTACTGCTCTTTTTTTTTTCCATGCTGCAGTCACAAGACTTTGTTTTCTACAACATTGATGTTTATGACATGAAGGCTGAGCAGCTTCTGATATTTTCCTTAGTTCCCATGCCCTGGCAAATGCTCATCACTTCTTATGAAGCATTCAGTCTTTTGCAGATTCAGGCACTGTGTAAAGAGGCTTTCAGACTGGAGCCATGATGAACAAGACATTTTTCCTTATTCAGTAATGAGACAATATTTCCTTGTGATGTGCTATAATGGTCTTTAAAATTTTTTCTAACAACTGAATGTTGGAGGAAGCTAAAACTCTCTCAGCCTTTTTTCACCATCTTCTTGCAATCTTCTTGCTGTGCTCACATCTCAGGTGATAATGCAATATAGATTCAGAAAAATGTAAACTAGTGTATGGTGGAGAGAGACTTACTTTATTTGTATCGTTAGAACAACAGTACCAAAACCTTTACAACAGGTATTTATATTTCTTGAGCATGAGCAATAATATGAGCACTGAAAAAAAATTTGGGATTGCATGTGTATTTAAATCTTTTTTTAATGGAAGTATCTGTTTATTAAGACTCATTCTGATAACTAGTTCAGATCTGACTCCAGAATATTTCAGTGAAGTCTTATTAAGTATTAATGACTTCTGAAGTTGTTCGATGCTGTTTGTTTTGTACTGAAGTGCTTTGTTCCATATGGGAACCTATAAGATAGTATTATCAACCCCAGAAGTGTGTTGTTACTGTTTATATCCATCAGCAGACATTCACCAAGGAATACATTTAATAAGAAAAGAATTAAGATGCAGAATGCATAGAACTGAGCCCAGTTCTGGTCTCCCCAGTACAAGACAAACATGGACATGCTGGAGTGAGTCCAGCAAAGGGCCACAAAGATGGTGAAGGGACTGGAGCATCTGCAATAAGAGAGGCTGGGAGAGCTGGGACTGTTCAGCCTGGAACAGAGAAGGATCGGGGAGGATCTTGTCCATGTGTATAAATACCTAATTGTAGGGGGGAAGAAGACAAAGCCAGACTCTTCTCAGTATGACAGGACAAAAGGCAACAGGCACAAACTGAAATATAAGAAATTCCATTTAAATGTAAAAAACCACTTTTTTACTGTGAGGGTAGTCAAACACCAGCACAGGTTGCCCAGCATGGTTGTGCAGTCTCCATCATTGGAGAAATTCAAAACTGATTTGACACAGTCCTGAGCAGGCTGCTCTAGCTGACCCTGCTTTGATGACCTTTCTAGGTAACCTCCAAAGGTCCCTTCCGACCTCACCTATGATTCAACACCACTTTTTGTCGTGAAGTCTTACCCAAACTTAAGTGGCATTAGTGGGAGTTCTGGTAGATACTTTAAAAGCTTTGGGGTCTGTTCCATAAGGATTTGAACTTCTGAATAGAAGTTGTCATGACTACAGTGTCTTTTTCTAATGTTGCTTGAAAAATTTAGGGGTTGTTAACTTCATCTGCACTTTTTGTTCCTTCAGGAGCGTTTCTTCTCACCAAGAGTTCATCGACGAATTCATGCTGTCCTAGCATCTGTTAGCACTTCAATGTTGATTTTATCAAATCTAATATTTCTTGGAGGAAACCACGTTGGAAAAATCTACTGGAACAGAATCTTCTTGGAAGGCAAGTTTATTTTATGTGCTTTCTAGATAACAGAACTTTCCAAATATTGCCTTGGATGGGCTGAGCTGGGTGGTTCCCTCAGTCCACTAACTGTGAGTAACTTTTTTTCTGTTCCTGTTCAAAACCATCAAAAATCTGTCTGACAAAATCTAAATACCTCTGTAGGCTGTGTGGCTACAAAGAAACATTGTCTTTCTCCCATCAAGTCTAGAAAGAGAGTTATCAGGCTTCTCTGACAGTGAAATCACTGAAGATGGAATAATAAATGTGTTACAAGTTAGGCAGGTTGGATTTTTTTTTTCTGCTCTGCATTTCATGTATATCATTAAGAACAGTCATACTAAAGCCAAGCCCATGGATTTTGTGGAAGGTTGGTGAGTGAGATCTGCATAAGGAAGCATAATTAAGAAATTAAGGGGTTTTTGTAGTGGATTTGTTGTCAGGGTAGGGACTTTCTGACTGTTGAGGACAAGATTTGAGGACAGGGGAGCCTGGGTGACAGTATCAACCTGTGGTGTTGCTAAATAAGCAGTATGCAGCGTTGTGCGACTCAGCGGACAAATTTTTGTAGTGGATTTGTTGTCAGGGTAGGGACTTTCTGACTGTTGAGGACAAGATTTGAGGACAGGGGAGCCTGGGTGACAGTATCAACCTGTGGTGTTGCTAATATGCGGCGTTGTGCTGTGAGCTGACTCAGCGGACAAATCCAACATTAATTTTTTTGACAGAGCTCAATGTGAGCAGGACCAGTTCCTGTGAGCTGACTCAGCGGACAAATCCAACGTTAATTTTTTTGACAGAGCTCAATGTGACCAGGACCAGTTTTCTTCTTAGGTTGTTATTGCTGCCAGAGCCCCACACTGTCAGATAAAGGACTTGTAGAGGAGTACTTCTTCCTCATGAGGGATGTACTAATAGGCTTCTGTGCCTAGAAGTGCTCTCGTACAAAGACTGCTTGAGTATCCCAAAATAATGAAACAATTAAAGAGCAAGTTATAGGCATAAACTGAATGATGTCCCTTCTGAGCTGAACCAAAAAAACCCATTCAAACAGCCCTAACAAAGGTACATTTTAGCACAAATATAATGGAAACTTTTTGTTAATACTGGGCAGGGAAGATGGGGTGAAATACTTTTTCATGTTTGGGTTTGCTCTTAGACTTTAAAAGATTTGTCTTCTGTTTTCTTAAAAAGGCTTCATTTTCTCTTAAATTGTTTCTTCTGAGTTGTTTGGTTAGTAGATTCAGGAGAAAACAAATAGCTGAGAGAATAAGTTTGGAAGTAAAGTTAGACGTCACTTCTTATCTATTTAAAAAAAGCGCGCACTAATGAAATTGTCCATTTCAAGTTTGTGGCTTAATGCAAATTATTTTCTTAATGCAATTTGTGTATTATAAATGGAGAAAGCATGCCATCCTCTTCGAAAGGGTTAGCAGTTTGCAGAATACTGGGATTTGCTTCTGATGAAGAACAATGTTTTAGCAAGTAGAACAGTATTTAATTAAACCCCATCAGTTATTGATTGTTTTTCTAGGTTTGCTTTGGTGGTTTATTTTAATAGTTCTTTGAGCTATTGATCTGCATATAGCTTGAGTACATATAGTTACTTCAATATTAGGTACCAGGTGTCTAAGATAGGAATAGCAAATTAGTTTAGTCACTTGCAACTTTATTTCCATGATATGTTAATCAAATTAAATTTATTTTTAGACTGTAAAGGCTTTTTCTTAGTGCAGCTCATACTCTAGTAATGGAAATCTCAGTGTGTTAAACTTTATTTACCAGTATCCTTAGATCAAACAGACAACTGTGGGCATATTCTATTACTGCATTATGGTTCTGACAACTTGTGTACAAACTGAAACATCTGCTGAGGTTTTATTGCTTCAACACTCCTGCACCGTTATGGTTTTCCTACTATGGAACAAATGCTGAGCATTGAAGGCCAGTCAAATCCAGAAGGATTATTCAGAACTATGGTTTTCAATTTAAAGTAAATTTAAATGCTGGTCTGTAGGAGATTTAACAAAAATCTACACGTATGTTTGGAGACTGCAATGCTAAAAGATAAAGATAAATAAATTTGTATATAGTCTGCACTATTCTGGTGAATCTAATTCAACAATGTATTCAGACTCAAACTCAATACTACAATATAGGCACTTTGGTCGTTCCTTTGTTAGCCCAAGGACAGATGAGATGATCTAGCTGCTTGTCTTCGACTCAAGTGTTTGTCATTACCTTCATAAAAAATTAAATGGGGATATGCTTGACTTGTTTGGAGAAGTAAGAGTGGCGGTAGTGGGTGGGTGTTTTGTTTAGGTTCTTATTTTTACACTTTCTAGTGTTATCAAAGCTTTGTGGATTGCTTTCTAGGTGCAGGATTTAGATGAGGTTGTTTCTGATGTGTGACAAGCTTTGGATGCTGCAATGCCCCTTGCCATGCCATAGTTATCCCTTCTCTTTTCCTGGAATTCTTGCTTGACTGATATTTGAACTATTTTGCAGTACCTTGGCAGTGCTTGCTACAGCTCCCATACCACTGACAAGGGGAGTTTATATTTGAGTGTGCCAGGTAGCAGTATTTTTTAGCATTTGCTTTCCTCTTGTGAGAAACAAACCAAATTTATCTGTCTTTAAAATTAATTTCCATGCATCATAAAAGTCCCTATTGTCAAAATTACGAGGGCAGCGGTGTGTGTGTCTTATATGTATGAGTATTTGTTCTCAAATTTTTCTCAAACTGTTCAGACCATCCCTAGTGCTTGTTTCTAAGACTTAACTTGACCACGTAAGTTATTTACAAAGAAAAACGTTCCTACAGCAAGCATTTTCTTTGACTTTTTTTAATAGGGATTTTCTCATATGAGGCAGCATAATTCTAATAAGAAAGCAGGAGAAATGTCTTCTACATAACAAACTGGTTTTCATCCTGTTTTCAGAGTAATAAATACTTCACTTCAAAATGAGAGTCTCCAACAAAGAGGGTTCTCTTTGGAAGAGCTCTCTCCTGGGACCAGGGCTGTGCAATGCTTTTGGCTAAGACGCTGAACTATCCTTGTAAGCACGGCCAAAGGCATTAAGCTGGGAGGGGACACGAGTATATCGGGTGATAAAAGTATAAAATTCTTCCTGCTCTCTCTCTTGTTTGCAAGGAATGGAGCCCAGATTAATGAGGAAAGTGCACAGTGAATGTCAGGTGTATTTTAGTTTGAATAGCTGTCTGAAAATTGGACAGCCATCATTTAACTTAACTATCAACCGCTTCTTTATTCAATTTGCCTTGCTAAATTGTGAGGAGTGCCTCTCTTGAGGGCAGTCCATCCCAAATACATCTATCTTAGCATGGGATGAGATGCACTGTCACTCTTCCCTGAGTTCAGAGGCACTTTGTACAGGCTAGTTTAGATTAGATTGGATATCCAACCTTTGAGATGGTGTCCTTTAGTAGACATCCAGCTAAGAGTGAATTTCACCCTCAGTTGGAAATTATTTACTGCAGGAGTACAGATCGGCTGTCTGGGCAGAAGTCCTGTGATGAAGGGTATCCGACCGTTCTACCAGATTGCAAACTTTGTGCATCAACAGTGTCATAGCACTTGCAACAAAAATAGACCTTATTACGCTGAGATGAGTTGACAGCAGTGTAAAACACATCAAATAAGCTCTTCTCCTGCATGATGTTCTGCAAGTTGAAGTTAAAATATGTCCAGTTTTGGTTACTGCAGTTTAAAAAAATAGCAATCGTCTGACAATTAGGGAGAGGGAAATACAGCAAGATGACTGGAAGTCTAGCAGCTGTGGCACTGAAGTAAGTGGCATTGTTTTGTTTGGAGAGGAAAGTACTGAGAGGAGAAATAGGTATATAGAAGTTTCTGCAAAGATATTAACAAGCTATTCTATATTGCCAGTGAGGTCAGGAGAAGAAAAAAAAACAACTAACTGTAAAATGTAGCAAGAAAGCTTTAGTTGAGGTAGGAGAAACTTTCAAACTGTAAGGCATGGAAAGTAATGAAACACATCACCTAGGTAAGGTGTTGGGATGCCATCTTTGGAGGACAGTCTCCAGGTAGACAAAAATCTGTCAAGCAATGCAGAAAATACTGATTTCATCACGGTGTAGGAGGAACCTCTGAATGACCTCCAGACCCATTCCAAGCCCTGTTTTCTTTAGGTGGTTCATCAGCAGATAGAGCTGTTTAAATGGAAGAGACATCCGTGTACAGTGCAGCAGGGTTTTTGTTTGGATTTACATATTTCTTCTGTAAGTTAAGCACCATGGTAATGTGCAAAAATGCAGTTTCAGTAACATTTTGTAACAGTTACTTTTTGAAGTTTGATGGTCTCATGGGGGAAAAAAAGTTCATAGTGCTGTGGCTGAGGTGCAACTTAGTGGAAGTCATGGTGCAATTTTAAACTACCAAAAAATACTCTAATGGAGACATCTGAAATGATTCGCTGTTTTGTGCTTGCTCTTTTCTTCTAATATTTAGAAGAAAAATCAGGTTTTATGCTGATCAGAATTTAGTTATTTCATTAATGTATAGGGAAAAGAAAAGAGATTTTTCTCATCACTACTGGGTGATTACCTGACCTACTATGGAGGTAGAAAGCCTCTAGACTTCTTCACAGCTGTGCAGCACTATCTCAGATTGTGTTTCACAGGACATCTTAGACATTGCTTTGCAAATGGAAGTTTCCAGGATAACGACATACAAGATTTACAGGTTTGAGTGAACCAAAGATTTTGGTGTAACGTTTGGTGTAACATGCATAAATGTGGAATTTTTGGCAGAAACTATAGACCAATATCTTATGTCATTAAATTAAAATGATGCTGTTTGCTAATTACACTTTATCATGGTATTGGAGATTATTCTCAGAGTTTTATGTAAATCACATAGTGAATGAACTGAGAATTAAAAGGGTATCAGGATCTTTCAAGGCATCATCCTGGACTGCTGTTACCTTTAGAAGTTTTGCACTTGGTTTTGAAGACAGTGAACTGAGGTCCTTATTCTACAAAAAAATCACTTGTATATTAGTGGTTGAAATGTCTTTCTATGTTCCAACAACCAAATCATTTAAAAACCAGGAGTTACTTATTGTTTAGCTCCATTGCTGTGTGAGACATCAATAACAAAAAAAAAAATAAGAGATTCCTGTATTGCTTGTTGTATGCTCTAGTCTGACTCATGTAAGATTGTGTCTACCCATTAGATACGTTGCTGATAATATGCCTCATTTGCTGCAGTAATGAGTGTAGGAGAAGCTCTTGGGATGATCAGCAGTTCTTACAACAGCATGTCTCCCTTCAGAAACTGTCTGAATATTGCTAGTTAACTTAGCAGATTTAACACATTTTAAGGGCTGAAGGGAGCTAAGAAAAAGGGTCGGAGCAAAGTAGAATTTGTTATTAAACAGGGTTTTGTTGGACTTTTTAACTCTGAGGTGTTGCCAGATAACATACAATGAAGTGTTAGTAGACATATTGCACTTCAACAACTTTGAGATTGGTAGCAGCAATATCTGTAAATATATAGATATGAAGGAGTTTAAAGGTGCAGGAGGAATTAAATCCTGTAGCAAAGGACCTAAAGGAGGCCACAAGGCCTGTCAGCTGAGGGGTCCCTGTGACTATGTGATGCTTGGCTGTCCATTCTGTGCATCTGTTGCAAAGCCTTCATTCAAATTTCTTTGCAACTGAAAGAAATAGGAGGGCTACTTCAATGATTGACTGTTCAGACTTGTTTGCATTTTCTGATGGCCCTTGTTTTGGTTTGGAAGCTTCTGCTGTAGAGTAGCTGGCATAGGGTCTTCTAGCATTCCTGTTCCTCCAGATTTTCACTTTCACTGAGAAATCCTCCTTGCTGCTGTTATGCAAAAACATACTTAAGGTAATTTTTTCTAAACATACATTTATGAATGCTATATTGATGGATTGCATAATTTAGAGAAATATTGCATAGAGGCAGGAATAGTACTGAAGGTATCACATTTTTCCAAATTATTAATTCCTCTTCATGCACAAAGGAAACTTGTTTCAACAATCATTTATGTGACCTTGATTGGTGGGTGCAGTTCATTGGGAAGTGAACTGGCAAAATACCAAGAAAAATGAATTTTGGTCTGCAGTAATAAGGAGGCAGTGTTTTTTTTTTTTTTTTCCTTCACCTACCAAAGGATGAGAGTTCTATAAAAGCAAATATTCACACATTTTTGTGGGGTTTTCTTTAGAGTTGAAACAACAAAACATGTTCTACCATTTTCTGTTGAATCATGTTGATTTGAGCCTCCATTCTATACGAAAAGTGTTGGAGCATTAAATTCAACTGTTGCTGTCGTATCTCTATAGTTTGCCATTTGTCTTTACAATCTTGGGACTTGGTCTTGCAGTCATATCAATGCAGAAAGATCCTTCTGTCTAGAAAACCCCAGAACTCGTCTTCCTGTATCACTGTGATTGAAGGTTTGAATCAGTCACAAAGAACCTACATGTCATATACCACGTTAAAGTCTTTATTTTACATGCGGCACATACAAGTACAAAAAATGCAGGAGAGTCTCTGCTATGACTGCATGTACAGAGTTCACTGTTGTGCATTATGTTGGACATGACTTACAGAAAGTAAATGACACCACACACAGAAGATTGGGGTTGTTCCTACATCACACTGCTTTCTTGGCAATCTACAGCTCTTTTAGAAAAAGACAAGAAGTTTGCTACTTAATGAGCTTTGCTGATCACAGGCAAAATGCCCCCAGTTTTTTAATGACTTGGGCAAGGTTCATGCAGCCTTTTTCTTATCGTTGTAATGAAGCCAGTAAAGTGTACGATAGTACAATGAGCAGTTGATGTAGTGGGTTGGCTGAGTCCATCTTACAGATGTAAGATGCTTTTTGTCCTTGCAGGTAGCAGTGTGCTTAGTTTGGAAGCTGCAATGAATGATATCGCCAAACGTGTGTTCTGCTGGTGTAGCAGATTAGTACATGCTGGTTTAGCGTAGTCTTTCAGAGACTGAAATAGTTTGTGTGTGGACTCATTATGTCTTAAACATAGCATGAACATAAAAAAATAGAACTAGTTTCTGTCTCAAAAAAAGCTTAAAATTGCCATGACCTCATGACTGCTTGTCAATATGTAATTCAGCTTGTAATTCCTTTAGTAGAGCTCAGCAAAGAAGAGGGTGGGAATGGCTTTAAAATTCATGGGAGTACTTTTAAAAAACCAAATCTTGTGATAATCTAAAATGCCTTTCTCTTTTGTGTCCTTATGCACATAATGTACAATGACAGACATGTCAAAAGACCATGTAGGAATACCCTTGGAACCATGTTTTCTTGAAACTGTTCTTTGGGAATTGCTAACAAGACAGGAATAGTGCTCCTTGTTTCCCCTGTGAGTTGTAGATTAACCGGCAGGGACTGAGGCTGAGGGCTGCCAGAGGGAGCAGTGGTGTTGCTTCCAGAAGCAACGCTGGAAGATGAGAGTGTGGCTGTGGTTATGCCAATATTTTTTTGTCACACATGACCAGCAAGAGTAATTTTTGAGGGCCATTATCTTTCTTTTCCACTCCACATCCTACTCATCCTCAGTGTTGAGGGGAGAGATGCAGTTTTGGCCATATCTTGCAGAGGAAGAAGTGTAGTGATCCACCCTGACCATGACTGTTTCTCTTCCCTGCCATTGCACTTGCTGGCTCTTGCCATGAAAAATAGCCCAGCCCAGAACCTTAGGAGGGCAGAGGACCCTAGCAGTTTTGCCTTCTCCTTCCCCTGTTTTTTTTGCCATACACAGCAGAAGCCTCACAATGACTCACAGTAATGTAGCCTGCCTGGTATGACATACTGGAATTGGTGTTTTATACTTACTGTGTCACTATGTTTATTGAGAAATTTATACACAAATGAACTCATGGATGCGGTGGCATGTATGTAACTAATTAGTAAGAGTCATCATTTCAGCTAAGACAAGCAACCATGGATAAGATTTATCTGAAGAATGATGCAATCTTTTTCTTTTCCCTTATTCAGAAATTTCCAGGAGTCTTGTAGCTGCTACTTCTTTCTCATCATTGAATCCTGTTTCTTCCTTCTGTCAGCTCCTTTCATCTGTCTTTAGATTTGAACTAGTCCTGACTCTGTCACTTTTTTCAAATGCTCATTGAGAGAGCAGTTCCCAAATACAGAAAGTAACTATCTAACAGCAGGAACTGGAACACCAGCTGTATTTAGCTTTGCAATCATTGAGACTTTCATGACAACTTTCTAAGTTGTTTATTTCCTGAAAAGTTATGTTAAAACAGCATTGTGGGGTTTCACAATTACTGCCACTTGGAGCCTGCTAGATCAAATTTTCTCAGCTTATAGGAAAAAAAGACACTTTTTTTTTTTTTTTTTTTTTTCCAAATGCCAGCCGTGCGTATCAGCTTGAGATCAGAAATTTAAGCTGTATTCATTCTGGCTCTTGCATCCCTAGCAGCAAAGTCAGAGATGTTCTTAACAATTCTGTTGTGAAGGTGCATGGGACACAGAGGAGGCTGACCCTGTTCTAGAAGTTGTGTTGCCTGTGCAACAGGAATAAAAAGCAGTTAAGAGCTTATTTTTCTCACTGAGGAAGCTTGACAGGAGTTTTTACTACACTATAGCACGGTTCTGCTGCATAAGTAGGCAACATTTTTACACTAATGCTGTTTTGTCTATTCCAGAAGCAAAGATAGATGTCTCAGACTATTTTAGCATCTTTCTTCTTATCTCTGAATGACTTTATTTCAACCATCCTTAAATAGCCCCTTCTTTAAAGAATAAGAAAACTAAAAGTACAAGAATCTTGCAAAAAATTGACTGATTTGATTAGACCTTGTCTCATTGTCTTGACTGTTGTTTTCTTGGGTAGGGTTTTGGTTTTCAGGGTTTTTTTTTTTTTTTGAGAAGGAGAGAATGAAACATTGTGCCGATATTTTATGAAATTTATAGACTTACACCCTCATAAATGCTGACACTTCTGTGAAATGTCTCCTAGCTCCCATCATTACACTTCTTGCAAAATTGAATGCTGAGGCATGTTTTGTTAGTGCACTTGGTACCAACCCATGAAGATCTGAAACTCTGCAGAGTTGGGATTTATGTTCATACTGGACTTGGAATATATCAGACTTTATGTGGACTTGATCGAACCCTATGAGAAACGGCACCATGTGGGGGGGGGAAACTTAGCTCTGATGTCCCTAAGGAAGCACCATGAGGGCAGAAGTGTGTCTCCTTCCTAAACAGCTGGGATTTTCCTCAGTATTATACCAATTCCATTGATAGTTTTGCTGTTTAGTGTGGCACTTGTAAAGGACAGATGATCAGGGAAGAACATGGCTCTACTACTTTTTTGATGTATTTGGGCACTGTCTTCTGAGAAAAATGGAGAGGTATCTGTCTCGAACTCCTAAAACCCCAGTTCTGGCTGACACAGAGGCTGCACCCCTGAGATACAGTGCTCTCCAGTGCTGTCGTGTGTGTGGCTTCGATGACCATTTGAATACATGGTTTTGAAGTGCGTGGTCCAAGTCCACCTAAGCTCTGTGAGACCGAATAGAATTAGAGTATGAAATGGCACAGTTCCCAGACTTAACTTGAATAATCCTAGAAATGCTACATTTTTTCTGTTAGAGTGTGTGTGTGTGTGTGTTTCAGTAACATTATGTAGCTGAGATACAAGACTAAATAAATGCAAGAAATATTGCTGTCTTAAATCCAGCTGTGAAGTTGGAGATCATGGTAAGCGTTCCTAGTCTTTGTTACAAATTACATCAGATGCTTGCTGGTCATTCTGTAGTGAAGTAATTATAAATTTCAGAGCAGGGAAATTCCTCAAGAACATTTCTTCCAAGAAAGTAATGGACTTCTAATATTAGAGTTGTTTTTATTTAATAAGCTGTCTTCTATTTTATCTTTCCCTTTTCTCACTTACAATTTCTAAAATTCCTAATATAAGGAAAGCACGTACTGATATCCAGTTATGGCTTGTTAGGTTGTGGATGCCTTCCTAGGTGTTGAATTTTCACTGTTAGTAGGTTAGCTTAAAAGCGTAACACAGATGTCTTAGCCCTCCATGCTTTAACAAGATCTGTTTTATTTTTGACAGTTGTTGAGATACCCAAGTCTTTTTTTCCACAAATCTCTGTAAAGCTGCCAAACCTGTGTATTCTTCCCCATTCTACTTGTTGGCAGCATATAGTGTGAGTCATTTGTAGCTACAGAGTAGCAGGCCAGTATTTAAGCATCTTAAGTAGAAAATATGCTCTGTTGTTAATAACTGATTTAGTTATTTTGATATTTTTTAAGTTACTTCCTTATTTTTGCAGCTTGCATGCAAAAACCAGTAAATAACATGACAGGGTTTCTTTGTATTGTTAACATCCATGCTCCCAACCATATAACAACATTGGACTATTGATTTTTATTACTTCTGCCCTCTTTCATGTAGTTTTTATTAGACCCACAGTTAAGCCTTCTATCAAATATAATAAACCTTGTACAAATTCTAACTTAGGCTTTGGAGCAATCCTGGGAGAAGAGTGACTTGTGTATTATAATTCAAATTATCCATAAGAATTCTCCCACTGGTGGGACTTTTATGTCTGAATAAAGATTTGTCTTACATCTGGATTGGAAAAAACCTCAAATCATGGTACTTGTGTGGAGTATTGTTGTGGGAGAGGATTGTCTCTTTAGAAATAGTAGTAAAGTATTATTGAAGTAGTTACATTGTTCAGATGGAAAAATGTCTTCTTCAGTAGTTCTTAACATTGGAAAAAAAAAGTGTATGTTATTCCATTACTTGCAGGTTAATATGTATCCTACAGTGAGGAACAGTTTGCAAATAATTGAAAATGCTTTAAACTTGAATATTGTGAGTATTGTACTTTACCAACCCCTCTGTCTGTTAGTAAATAGGGAAGGCATCTTCTGTTTAACAAATAGTTTCTACGTAAATAGTTGAAAACCAGCGTATCAGAGAATATTAATGTTGTCTCAGTTGCTCTTACCTTTAATTTAAAATGCTTAAAACAGTGATCTTTGTTCTAGCATGTCTGTTACACGAAGCAGAGAATGTTTCATTTATACCTTCTTTGCTGTATGTAAAAACCGCTTCAGTTATGTTTTTAGTGTAGTAAATCACAAATGAAAACATTCATGTGGAACAAGACACGGGCACTGTTCATTACAGATGAAGTCCAGCGTGTGGATGTCTTATACTTTTACTTCAGTATCGAGACAGGAGACAATTTGCTTGTTCCTGCCCAAATAACATGTTTAAAGGTTTACGAACAGTCAGCCTGTAGACTGACTAGAAATGTGGAAAATGAAATGACTGAAAAGCTCTAGAGAATTGCGAAAGGCATGTACAGTCTTTGGCCCTAGCTTAAGTTCAAATTCTTTCTAGGTCAGGAGCAACTGAGAGTTTGTACCACCTGATAGGTTTTTTTTGTGCCTCTGGTATACAAACTGGGAGGAAGGGTTTGGATAAAGTTGCTGCTGGTCAGCCGGAACTCAGCAGTATTTAACTCAGCAGTATCTGAGGGTCTGTAGACTGCTCTAGCAGTGGAATAAGCATGGAGACTGAACTCCTTCTCTTGTCAGTAGTTTGGCCATTTGAGCCACAGCTATTCCGTAAAAGGCATGAAAAAAGTTAGAGATTCACTTTTTGTCACACCCCAGATGTGCTAGGAGTATTTGCATGGCGGTTGGGATATTTCTTCCTGCAAAAGCAGTCTCCCTCTAGCTCATCTTATTCCTAGCCTTACGAAAGATGGCCTAGCAGAATGAGATTCTATTTTCCAGCATTTTCTTACACAGACTGGTTGCCACTTGATCAGAAAGGACATCTTCATGACTAATACAGCAAAGTGCCCCTGTGAGTTGGCACGTAGAGCCAAAAGAAGGATCATCGAGACCCTGAGGGGAAAACCATCACTAGAGCCCTGACTGAAAACCATCAGTATCCCCAAGAGCCTTTCAACGTTATTTGGCTCATCATTTTACAAGACCAGATTACTGTATTTAGCACCTTATTTTTGTCCACGTACCAAAAGCCCTCATTGTGCCCACTGAGGTGTGTATACAGTATTGTGCCCAGTTTAATACAACTCTCATACTGTCATTTGGCCAATGTTATGTATTAAGTTAGGGCACAAGTAGACGGATAAATCAGGAATCATGGGTCTTATTCATTAAATCCTCCTTCCATTAAAACTTTATGGTTATAACTGGAGCTTTATCATTAATATCTTGTTTCGGGACAGCCATGTGATGCACTGATAATGGCTAACCTTGCCAGTGGAGAGGAGGGGTTTCATGCTAGACATTGAGGGTCTGTCTTCGTTTTTCTTGGATGAGCATGCAGGAGAAACAGAGAAAGCAGCATTAGTTAGTTATCCGGGACTAATTCAGATATTACAAGGAAGCTGTGTCTAAAGACTCTCAAATGTCTTTTAAAAAGGGCAAATATTCTTTCAGCATTGTGGTAGACTGTCATGGGAACTGAGTTTTAGTACATTGGCCAGTCCTGGCATGCTTGAAGGTCTGTCTTCTGTGGTATCGTGTGTTGTGCAAGCACCCAATACCAGGTGCTCAAGGAAAAAGTGTGTGAGGAACAGGCCAGCTCTGGAGAGTGCCGGACAGCAAAAGCTCTTCTTACAGCGAGAGTCAGTGCACACCCCAGTCTGAGCAGTGCAAGGTTGTGTAAGCATGGTCCTTTTGCTTCTCTTTTAGCGGGACTGGGGAAGCTCTTGGCAGGGATAAAAGCTATTTGTGCCTCATTGAAATTCTCAGTGAATGTGGCGTTGACTTTGACTGTGGTGAATGCCCTCATGCACACGGCAGAACATGATTGCTGGGCAGTACTGCATAATTGCATGGGGCAGCACATAATGTTACACCTCCCTGAAACAGCAGGATTTAATTTCTCTTATGGAACTGAGGTAGCACTCATTATTTCTTTAACATACAAATATGTGTTTGGTTTCTGCAGTCCTCTGCTGTTGACAGAGGAGTGAGATATTTTGTCTTAAGTACAACTAAGGTGCGAGAACAACAAAGACAAAAGCTAATTAATATTCTTTTGACTGCAGCTTTGAAGGAATGGAGCTGTATTCTCAGCTCCTTCCTGAGCTCCAGTGGAGATTAAAAGAAGACAATGACTACAGGGGAGGACAGAAAGAAATAGAAACAAGGCAGATCCAGTCAAGAAAAAGGTCTGGGCTAAGCATTTCTTTACACTGCAAATTCATGCAAAATAAACCTTGAACAGAGACCTGCATTGAAGCCTACTCTGTCTTTGCAGATTTCCTCAATGTTTTTTGCATAGTATCCCACTCTCTTTGCTTGGAGAAAGCTGTTGTCCAGTTCCTTCTACTGGACTAATTTGTGGAGTGAACAGTCCCACTGTGAAATAGCACAAAGAACATGGATGGTGTATCGTGCAGGGCAAGATACCAGTGGGATCAGCAACTTGCTGCAAGAGCACATTCCATTGAATGAATAAGTTATGCCTACTTAAAAATGTAATATGGACCGACACTTTAAATCTATAAAAGCAGAGTGCAGGTTCACATCTCATGGGTGGCTGCATTAGCTTGTGTGGCTGGCACTGACACAGCTGCCAAGGATAACCCAAGCCAGGTAACTGACCTTGGCACTGTAATGCAGCTGGTATTAACTGTAGAGTTAAGTGCATTTTTCCTTTTTTTTTTTTTTTTTTTTTAATGCTGTGTAAATAATTAGGTACAAATCATCTTCTGTAGCACCAGGAGCAGTTCAGAGCCTCTGGTAAAGATCTAAACCTGTGAAATTATTGGCATCTGCCATCTGGGATACTAATATATCCAAGGAAATGCCATTCTGTCTTTGTCTGAATTCTTGTTCATCCCCTCTCCTCCAAGTTTTAAAAGGATTCTTTTTTCTTTTCTTCTTCAACTCTTTTAATCATTGTGGCGGTTCTGACTGGCTTTGCTGGCAGCTCTCTCTTGATAGTTGACAGTCACCTGGAAAGGACATCTCCCTGGGATGCAGGATTGTGAGGCTGTTATCTACTGTTAGACTATTGCCCTTGTTTGTGTTGTATGTACTGAGAGGCCAAAGCACAAGGGCGTATTAATGCAGCTTATGAACTGCTTGCATGCTGATTTTTTTTTTTTTTTTAGGTGTAAACTCCATCTTTTCTGATCGCTGTTAATGTCACTTAAAGAAACATACCCAGCCTGCAAAAGTTGCTTCAGCAACTTTCAGCAATCAAAGCTCTCATGTCCATTACAGCTGGAAAGAGATTAGGTTTTTTCTTGTCAAAGTTGATTCGCTCAAAAAAAGTTGGGTGGACAGGAGAGAAACAGATCTTTGGACTCTCCAGTAGTGAAGACAAGTTTTTTTTATTGCTGGTAGAGGTTAGAGCAGCTGTAAAGTTTACCAATTTCTGATGAAGTTGATAACCTACAACAGCTGTCAGCAGGCTACAGATTGCAGAATGCAGCAGACTCTACCATAGTAATAAAGTCCAACTAAGATCTAGCGAAGATGTAAAGCCCACCTATGCTGGCTGTGCTACCTCTGACTGTTTGTTCTTCTTAACTTTATTTCTAAACTAAAAAATACTAATTTATCATATGCAGGATTACTTGTTTCTCTGCTATGTCCACCATTTTGAAGTGAAACATAAAGTATAACAACTTTTGGCTGTGTTTCTCTTTCATTTACCTTAAAAATAATACAAAACCCTTAGAAAGGGACCCAAAGGTATGTCCTTTCCTACAAATTAGGGTCATCTGGAATAAAACCCAAACCATATACAGCCATCTCAAATTTTTACAAATATGTACTGTTCCTGGGAATATCCCTTTCTGTATGTTCTTTCTGTAGTTCTCGTAACAAATAAAACAACCAACCAGTGGGGTGAGCCTTTATTATCATTATTAGCAGAGCTAGGTCCAGGAAAACATACACAAGTTTGACTTCATCAACGCTTATATTTTGCTTACTGTAAGACATTAGTGAGGGTTTTTTTTTCAGCAGGCAGTGTACTTGCAAGGCATGAAAGCAGGCACATTGCCCTTATTTTGTTCTTTTGTTCGTATTTTAATCCTTTTAAATCCTTTTGCTTAATCTTTTCCAGGGAAGAATTAAATGCTTGACTATTTTTGTGACTACTTCTGTTTCTGTTAATTCTTTGTCAGATCGTTCTTTTCACAGTTTGAGGATTTTACTGGTGGTCATTGAAAGACATCAGAAGCTGGGGTAAAGGACGTGTGATGGGTGGCCTATCACTCTTGGCTGTCTGGTAGAGTGACAGTAATATTGCTCCTCAATAACTGTCACAGATCAGTGACCATTTAGGATATAATGGGTTTTGTGGGTCACTCCCCCACCCCAATCCCAATATCACCCTGAATGTGTCTTGATATAGGAGAATAAGAATAGTTTGAGGACATTGAAAAGCAGACAACTGCCTGATGAAACTGAGTAGCATACAAATGATTAATGAAGTGATGTATTTGGCACTGCTAGCATTATTTTTTGGATAATGTATTGAGGAGGAAGTAAATCAGTAATGGGATTTAAGAAGAACAAAAGGAGATTTCAGTATAATAAATTCACAAAGGTGGTACTAAATATCCATAGATGTTTAGATTTTTGTGTGAACTGCAAACAGCATACCCAAATTTTTAACTTTGTTGAGAACTGGCGTGGTATGGTATCTGTTGAAGATGGCATTAGTGCTTTTGCATCATTCACCGTACTCCTGTAGGGCACTGAGCAGGTTGCCTCACTGTGTAAAAAAACACCAGATCTTCATTAATCCTTTGCTAGCTCCATGAAGAAACCGATAACTTCATGGCATCTGAAATTATCTGTCTCACTCCAGAACAGATTATTTCCTTCTGTTTTAAGTGGCCTTTTACAGATTTGACTGTACCCCTCCATGATTTTTTTCCATGTCTCTTTCCATCAGTCTTTCTCTTATATTGTCTCTAGATCTCTTATCATTCTTGCTGGATGCTTTCCAGTATGCCCCCATGCTTAGGTTAGGTAACCTAGCGATGCTGCAAAAATGCAGCATTTATATTTTATTAAAATTTCAGTCTGGCTCCAGTTACTGTGAGGTAATTTCAAGTTCAAATTTTCCATTTCAAATTCATTGAAATGTCTACCCACACAGAACTGGTTTGAATACAACTGTCTTCCCACTGACTAAAGGAGAAGGGTAAAATGGTTGCCTGGCATCATTTTACCCTAGGCTAATTTCAGGTAGTGAAGATAAACCAGGTTTATTGTATGAATGTAGTCAGGTACTTGGTTCTGAAAAAGCTCTAATCACAGTCCCAGAGCTGTTGTAATGGGAGGCTGAGTATTTCAGTTTACCCTGAACAGATTAGAAATGGGTTTGCTTATGCCGTTGTTGGCATCAGTTCTACTGAGCTAGAGTAGGAGTGCTCACATGGTCATTACTGCATTTGCTTAATTAAAATGAGCTGAAAACATACCTTTTCGTCTGATGAATATTAAGCTACAGTTTTCTTTAGGTAAAAGCAGAACATTAAATAGGAGCTGAATATCAGGACTGATTTAACTAAGATCCAAATAGATACACAATTTTTCAAATGCACAAAACCTTAAACTAAAATGGCTCTGCCATTTTTCCTTTTACTTTCCATAAACTGAGAAAAATCTCTTGCGGTAACTATCACACCCTAATTTGTACACAGCAACTTTTAAGTGTTGATCAAGTGTCTGAGATTACCTGTGTGCTCAAGTCAGGTGGAAGTTTGCCTTCAGTATTGTCTGACAAATTTCTTAATGATCAAGTTTTCGAACAGAGAAAAGGAGTGTTAAAATGCTAAATGTGTTTTATGAGATGTCCTGAGGAAACTGTTTTACACGGAACTTTGCTTGAATTTGATGTGCTGGCATTGCTTTTTACATTTTGTAATTTTTGTGTTTGGTTTCTTTCTGGTAGCTCTAACCTTCTGCCTTATCGGTGCTCTCCAGGTCTCACAGGGAGTAGTGGCTGATAGTGAATTCACTGGGCTTCTTGCTGTTTCCATACAATTTATCTGTAATGTTACGGGCATAGTCCAGGATTTCATCTTTTTCTTTTATGACTAATAAGTTTTCTGGGTTTATCTTTTAATTTGTCATGCTACCAATTTCTGTTTCTTAAAATAATCGTTCTGTTGCAATGTTTTAAATATCAGTGGTTCTTATAGCTCATCTGCGTAGGAAAGTAATGACGAAATTCCAGACTAACGATTCCTCAATTTGAAGTGCCAGAGTTACTAAGGAATAACAGATTCCTGGTCAATACTACTGAGCAGACAGCCTCTCCATTCTTTATTATATTTCAAGTGAAGTACAGACATTGTTTGGCCTCCAGATCATATATGTAAACTGCTTGTCTGGCAACTGAGCTCTGGTTTTGTTGGTTTTGGGTTTTTTTTTTAACAAGTTCTAATAGCATGGCGTTTTTTCCTTGAAAAAAGAGGAAAAACCAGTTTGCTGGAGACATGGCGTGGAGCTTTTTATCCCAAACAAGAGTTTGATACCCCATAACACTGAAGGACACACAGAACTGATATGTCTTAGACAACCTGGATTACGGCAAGTGAAAAAAAGCTTGACAATGTTAGACGTGAGTGAGGGACAAGTGAGTGGGAATTCGTGGGGACTCCTGTCTTGAGTGAGTTCTTTCTGCTAAAAAGCATATGTTTTCAAATATATTTCATTAGAAATGTTATCTTTGTCACTTAAGACAGAGAGAAGGTACATTTTTCATGTAAAACAAAGTTAGATTCTGATTTTTAGAGCAATATTGAAGAAGACCTGTAGCTAAACCACGAATAGATGTCCATGGTAATGCAGCAAGTTCGGGTTTCCACCCCCCCCGACTTCAAAGCATGCAATAATTCTTTTCAGAATATGAGTTTAGCATCAAAATAATTATAAAGGGTTTGGTTTTGGTTTTTTTTTTTATTCGTTTCTGTTTACCTATGGGACATCTATCAGGCACATAGTTGACAGTAGAACTGGAAGGCATTGAGACTGCTCCCCGCTATACTTGTGGTTTGAATGTCAGTACTATCTTTCCTCGTACAGAAGGAAAAACTTGCTAAGGGATGGGAAAATGTGTGTTTGTCATCACACTAAATGTATGTTAAGTAAATTACGCAAGAGTGCATATGTGGAAGTCATTCACTGAGGACATGCTTTCCCTGTGTCTTTGTATTGGCAATCCAGTCCTTGTTGCTGCAGAAAAAAGGCAGGAAGCTTGTAACAGAAATAATATTCTGTGGTTGGTTGTTTTGGGTTTGGGTTTTTTTTTTCTTGTTGTTGTTGTTGGGGTGGGTTTTTTTGTTTGGTCTTTTTTTGGTGTTTTTTTTGTTGGTTTTTTTGTTTTTGTTGTTTTTTTTTTTTCTTTTAAGGAAGGCAACAGTTAGTGTTAGATCATCTAAAACTTACAATGTGAAAAACTGTAATTTTTTCCTGACAATTCAAATTTAAATGCATAGGTGAAATTGAATTGAAGCTGAAGTAGAATTTGCATTGAAGAACAAGATTTCATTCCTTAATTTAAAAGAAGAAGCAAAAATAAGTTGTACAGCTTTGCATAACAATATTATCATTACCATGTTAGGATTGCTCCAGAATACTGTATTAGCATCTGAATATTAGGGGTGCTTGTCACTTGTTTCTTAATGGCAAGAGGCAAAATCTGCTTTCCATTTGCTCTTGTCACCATCCTGCTATTTGGTAGAGTTTTGACCTGCAATAAATGATTATAGTTCTTTAAGGACACTTAGGAATTCTTCTTCCAAGTTTCTGTTGTTTGCATTTCTTCCAGAATGTCAAGTATAACCTTGTGAGGATAGTTTGACATTTCTGCAGCTGCACTCCATCCCACTGTGTTTTGCTCATGACCAGATTTAGTAAATTTCCTGTGTTCTTTATCCAGAAAGAGAACAGACTTATCGGACATAATTAGTTTGTTTTAAATCATGGCTGCTTATCACTCTTACCTTTGTCATCATAGAGGTTGTTTGTAGTTTGTGTTATTTAAATATTTGCGGCATTCTTTTACTAATTACACATGCCAGTATTTACAGCTGCTCTCCATTAAATTGAACCTAACCGCTCTGCAGCTACCTCTTCATCATTTAAGAAAAATTGGTTAGAGATTTCGAAGGGGGATCAACTGACTTGGCACCCTAGCAAGTGTATCTATCTCTTTAGAAACTCCGGGCTAGTGTCAGTGGAGAAGCCTTCAGATATGTTAGCAAGGACATGTCTGTTGGGTGGCAGTTTGGGTCAAGCAGAGAAAGGAGGGCTTCTTTTTACTGTTTCCTGTCTTAACTAATCATGAGTGCATCTAAGTAATGGAGTATCTGATGAATGGTGGGATATATGTTGTCTGCATACCCAAAACATAAAGTTGAGCTGATTCAGACTTTCTGATTTACAGGGGTTTTTCCCCATGTGTTGCTCTGGTCATGGTATTTATCAGTTCAGAGTAAAGAATGCCCTGCAAAGGCAGCCAATTCTGTGAATCTCTTAGCTTTATTGCAAAGGTAAGTAAATCTGGAACAGGCATTGCAAAGGATTAGAAATGGAGTGGATTGCAGTTATAAATAGTCACCAGGGTTCATGATTGTGAGCTGCATTTACAAACCTTTTCTTCCACAAAGGATGACAGAAATAAATTGAAAGATGACAGGAAGGTGATGGATGGAGAGTTGAGGGACGCAATTGTCTTCTCTCAGTTGCTTTAAGAAAGGAGAATTGTTTTATGTTAGCGTCTTGGACAAAACCGATACCTTTTCCGAGTACCAGGCACAAAACTCAGCGTATTGTTTGCAGCTCTGGAGCTTGGAGGTCAGTCACTGCTTCATTGGTTCATGTGCAGGAGTGACAGTTCAGGGCAGAAAGCAGATTAGCTTCTATTAATTACTGTAAATCCCTCACAGCATCTTCTGTGGTGGAATTAATAAATAATTAGTTGCTGCTGGAAGCAACTGAGATTTTAAACAATATAAAAAAGTAGCGATGACTCAGAACTGTATCACATTAGTTTTGTATTAGTGTTGAGGATAACCATGAAATTATGATGGTGGCAAAATCCCACCAGCCATCTAGACAACTGCTGTTTCACACTGATATTTGTAAGAGCTGAAATATTTTTATTTTTCTTAATTCCTATCCAGGACCAATCCTGAAGGGATGAGTTTGTATTCAAGGGTGTGTTTGTTCGCCGTCTGCTGGAAAGGTTTTGCTGAGTGACTTATTTGGGCTAATGTAATTAAGCTTCTTACAGCTTACAGCCAAGCCAAAAAAAAAAAAAAAAAAAACCCAAACTGTTTAAGTGTGCTGCAGTGCTCCTGGGCATGCTGTCCTTGTGCTCACCATACGCAAACCGGTGGGGTACAGCTGTGTCTGCATCAGCAAGTAGCCTTGTGCAGCAGGAGCAGATCTGTACAGGCAGCAGTTGGCGCTGGTGGTCTGTGGATTGCAAAATGCTTTTGACAAGAAAAATGAAAATGTTAACATGGTGTAACAGTCTCAGAGTGGATACTGTAACTTAGGGGCACATTAAAAATTCCAGGCTTAAGGAGGGAATGCTGAAGGGGATCTTTCTGCTCTCAGACAGTATCTCAGGGGAGGGTATGGAGGAGACAGCACCAGAGTCGATTTAGAGTTGTATGGTAACAGGGTGATAGGCAAGAGCGATAAATTGCAACAAAGGAATGTCCAATTAAATATTATGGAAAAAGGTTTCAGAATGAAGATATTTAAATACTAGAACAGGCTGGCCAGAGAGGTTGTGGAGCTCAGCTGAACAAAGTCCTGAGTAACCTAAGCTGGTGGTGCTGGCATCTGAAAAAGATGACCTCTAGAGGTTCCTTCTGACCTATATTAGTCTATAGTTCTAGCGTACATCCACATGTCCATGCATGGTGTGCTTTATGAAGAAAAGAGGTTGCTTCAGATGGGGTTTGTTGGATAGCATTTTAAGGCTTTAACTTCAGCAGAGAGGAATCCAGGCAGGTCATATTGCTCTGTGATGTAAGGTGCTGTAGGCAGACACAATCCAAGGATTCATTTCCAAAGTGTATCTTTTCTTTTTTAAAGTGATTTTATTATTTTTTTTAAACCTTTCCCTGATGCACTGTGTCAGGAACATTCGTCATGAACTAGATAAGTAACACTTACTCAGGATCAGATCTATTGTTTAAAATTAATGACAGGTGAAAAAACTGTTCTTGCAGAACTACTCTGTGTAACAGTCTGGAAGAGTCAGCAGTCTGCAGCAGATTGGAAAAGCTCCAGCTTGCTTCCCATACTCATATGTTTTCCTGCTCTCTGGTACTGTGATAGATTTTTGGTTTCTCAGATTTCAGTTTAGCTTTTAGATTTACTTGAGCTGCTGTAACAGTGAAATGTGGTTGTTCTTTGGTGAGGCTTGCATCTGAGTAGGACAGATAAAAAGCTTATCTCTCGTCTGCTGCATTGTTCAACATTTTTTAAAGTTGCTTCTAGTTTCAAATGGGAACAATACCGAGAGGATTAGCTTTATCTTAACAAATGCAACAAAACAGTAGAAACAAAATGCAGAAGAATCCAAGCTGAAGTACCTCAATGATGGGTACAGCGTAAGGGTGCTGACACACAGTTTAATGTTCCTCTATTCTGGCCCAAATATCTGCTCTCTTCTGATTTCTTTTTTTTGTCTCCTTTTCTATTTCCATTCTCCTTTTCCTTTTTCCTTTGCACATACTATGTTCTCATACCCTGTCCCCAGAATTTCTGTTTTGTTATGTCCTTATCTGCTTATCCTGCAGGTCTTTCCTCCTTTCCTTTACTTCTTTTTTGCTCCCTTTTTCCTGATATCTTCTCTGCCTATTTTTTAACCATCCTTAGCATTAGCCCTACACCAGCCCAGTTTCGTTGGTACCCTTATTTATTGCTGTACAATTGTGTATTCTTTTCATTATTTAATTTTCAAGAATGGAAGGGTGTGATTTTGCTTCTGTAGAAAAGTAAAATCCCCAGCAGTCCACTGAAATGTCTGTTTGCTAACAGTAATTGCTGTGCAGACCTGGGCCTCATGACTCCAGGATAGTACTGAAATAGCAACAAACATAACTGGGTGCAGGTACTGTGGGTCTGCAGAGATTAAGGGGTCTTTGGAGCAGGGGATTATCTGTGAGGTTTGTGTTGCTGAGTGTTGCACGCAGCAAAGCGCTGTGCTGATGCCTTTGTAGGCTTTCTCTTGTGGCTGTCAAGGGTGACCTGTTCCGGGAGTCCTTTCCAAAGCAGGTTTCTCTTCTTTGTCACCTCCAATTAGCCTGATATGGAAAGGTGTTTATTCACTCTTCTGACTGCTACTGATCGATTGTGATCAGTGGCAGGTTCTTAAAAGTTTAATTGCTCAGCTTCATTTTTGCATGATAACTTAGTTCTATAAATCACTGCTCCCCCACGCAATTCTTCATTATCCGATCCTCTTTGCTTGGACCAGTCATCTAAATGGCAAGTCAGCAGTAGACCTTAAATGAATTATGGCTTTGGCTCCTGAACCTGCTACTTAGAAAGATGGAAGCAGAGAATCATAGTGCATTCAGCTTCTGGTTTTACTGGCTGTAGCTTCAGACATGGTATGGGCTGAGTCAATGTCAGGTCCAAAGACAATACTGGGACACTGAAAGTTGCCAGAGCTCTATTGTCAGCAGTGCTTGTCATCTTCATTGTGAGTTATATGGCTCTGTATGTTGGAAAACCTTGTAGCTTTTATATTCACACATTGAAAGGAGAAATTCAGGAAATGTTTTATTTCCCAAGTTGCCTTTTTTTTTAATTACAGTAAAATTGGTGACGGAATGAAAGCAGTCTGCCTGCCTTTTTCATCTGTTGCGTGCCAGTGATGCATCAAGTTGTAGAGGATGAAATGGAGAGCAGCTTGTGGTGGCATCCAGCCAGCTTGCAGTAAGAGAGGCTGCCTCCAGACCTGTACTGTTAATGAAATAGGCCATTTCGTTGATGGGTATTTGTCAGTGTTGGTGCATATTCCTGGGGCTCATTGCATAGACAGGCTTCTAGGGAAGAAAACAAGTGTACGCCTTGGGTTTGCATCCTGGGCTTGTGCAGACTTGCTGTACAGGCTGACATAGCCATAAGAAGCTGTGAGAGAAGGGGGGATGAGCTAAATGTGGGTGCTGTTACAACAGGTCAGGTGCTGAGATCAAGGAGAGGAATGGTGACATCATGGAAAGTACAGAGCAGGAAAGTGGCCCTGGTGGCCTATGAAGGAAGGAGCTGAGGAAAGGCAGTGACATCAAGTGCTTCAATGCTGTTTGTCTTTGCTGTTGTAAGTAATTGTGTTTCAGTGCTCAGAGTCAGCAGAATGGCTGATCACTGCACTGCAGGACTGTCATGCGTGGTATCACCCAGGGAACATTTCTTTGAGAAGCCCTTTGTCCCTGTCTCTATTGTGTCTTGCCAACAAGACACAATTGCAAAGTCATAAGGGCTGTTCCTTAGTTCTGAGTCTGATGGAGGAAATGAGCCTTGTAGGAATTGTTCCTTCTTTGTGGAAAAGCAAACAAAAAGATGTATTGACAGTGTGCACACAGCACATTAAATGTCTTCCTTCTCTGTCCCTAGCTAGACGGGACTGCCACTGTCATTCTCAAATGAGACTCAAACTGCAGAAGCCACAGGTGAGGAGAAATTGAATACCTGGAAACACTGGTGAGTGTTTTAGTGACTGGCACCTAGGTGGAAGAGTTAGATCCATAAAACTCAGGGTGCAAAGAGTTACTTATTCATTATAGAATTCAGCAAGTTACTGGGCAAAGTGGAATACAGTCACCCTATATTCAGAGTTTTGAACCCAAATTATACAGCTGATAGAAAGCAAGGAATAGGAGACTTCATTGTAGCACTTAACTAAATCTGTTCTGAGAGTAAAAGCAGGAGCTGCAGGAGTTTTGTTACTGAGAGTTACTGGATTTGCTACATGGAAATTAGTGAGATTCTGCTCACACGCTGCTATTGAGTGACAAAAATCTGTCTTTCATGTAGGTAAAATAAGGCTGTGCTTTGTAGTATTTCTCTTTGATAATGGGCTCCCTGCTTCTCTGTACTCATTCATATTTGAATTAGTTATAATTAGTAGCGGCATACATTTGGCAGGCAGTGATGGGCAGGTGGCCATGCCAGTTAGCAGCACTGGAGCTTAGGAAGCAGTGACTGCTGTCCTAACACTTTGCCAGCTCAGGTGTAGCAGCTGACCCTGCTGAAACCCTCGCTTCTCTAGCATTGGATTTTTGGATGCGAATTGTATTAGTGAGCCAAACTTCCTATCTTATAGTATTTGACAATGGCTTTCTAATAACATTCATCACAGCTTACAGTTCTTCTCTAATTGAGCAAAATTAGGTGTTGGAAAAAAAAAAAATAGCTGTATCGTGATGTACAGATGAGTTTATCAGCTTGTCTAGTACCATTTTCACGATGTTCCTCGTTAATTCTGTTACTTGTTGCCATGCAGCTTTGTGAAAGGGCAGTAGGGAACATCGTAGTTTATTAAATCCAGTAAAGGCCAAATTTGAATAAATTGTAGCTAATTGAAAATTCAACTGGAAACATGTCATGATGTAAAACAAAATTATACAATTCCCCTTCCTCTGTTGTTGTTGTTTTGCCTGCTAAATGCACTAGCCTGGTTTTCCCGAAGAACAGCTTCTCCTTTTGTTGTTGTATTACTTTCTGAAGTACCTACCTTGCATTTTCAGGGTGGTGATTCAAAATAAAGACGAAAATTGCAGGGTTTATTTCAAATGTCCCCATCTACCTTCCCCTCCCTACCTGAACAAGCACTATTAGAAGTTAAAGTGAAAATGTCACAACAGAACTAATTTGGCCACAGGTGAAGACAGTCTCATTTTACAGTGGACTGTGAACTGGTGTCACTTGGACCTCCTCTTCTGCATTGCCATCTATGGATATCAAAATGTCAGAAGTCTGATCAGAAAAAAATATGTTAAAAATCATTTTAGAGCTTTGTTTCATTTGCATTTTCTATCATAATTTTGATTTCTTGACCTTTGGCGGCAGTTCAGCTGTGTTTCAAGTAGCTTTCTACAAATATGAAGGCTGAATACAAACTCTAGTTGAAAAAATGAAATTTTTTTGCTACTCCAGAATCTGGGGCTTTGGAAAAAAAAAAATTAAAAAAATTTAGTTTTCCTAAGATAGGAATTTTGATTCCGATAGCTTCAGATAGAAGCTCAGCGTTCCTGTTTCTATTTGTCTCCCTCTTGGAGCTGATTTCCAGTTCAAAAAAGAAAGAAAGAAACTACAAAGTTTGAAGATGCAAGTAATCATATCAGGAGCACTCAAATGGACTTGCAGAGGCCATAGGAAAAATGTATTCCTTTCTATGTGCCAGTGTTAAGTTCTCTCTTTCTGAAGTACATAATTTTTAACTGCACTTTAGTGCTATTTTAAGAGCAGTAGGTTTCTTTATTTTGTTTGTTTGTTTTTAACAACCAATATGTCCTGCAAATTTTGCTCTGCGAAAAATGTTTCAGGATTTTCAGTCTGGTCATTTCATGAGAAGAGAAAAAATATTTAATGAAGATGGGCTTTAGCCATCACCTTTATTTATTTGGAAGGCTGAGAGCCTTTAGCCCATTACCTTCCTGCATTTTGCAATGTTACTTACATGAACTTTCTGATTTTCTTCACTCCTGTGGAAGAGTCCTGCTTTCAGTAGTCTTCACACAGAGGTGAATGATTTGTCTTGTGTTCTCTATTGAGACTGCAGTGGAGCCACAAATGGAAATCATATTCTGTGAATCATATTCTAGTAGTCCGTCCTTTTAGCCCAGTTTAAATTTTGCAGTTAGTGGTACATGGCCAGTACAGCACAAAAGCTTTTGGTGATCATGTAAGCTGTTGATTCTAATGAGACCTTGTTATATACTTAAACTATAGGGAACTATATGGAAAAGTGATAGAAAATAGGCTCATGCAGAATATTAGGGACTCTCATTGTCACATGTAAGATGGAGACTACCCTGCATTCATCCCTTGGCTTTGGTTGCATAGCCGTATTATAAGAAAATGCAGGATACAATTATGGCACAAGCCCCAGTCATTCTGAGCAAAGTACTCTGTATAGGGTGAGTACAAAAACCCCCTCAGGTTCTCATACATGCTTAGCAAAACTCATCTTCTGAGTCTGTGCTTCTTATATCTTGTGATGATTCTGCTCTTTTGTCAAAGTAGTCTGTGTACAGAGCAGCAAATGTGACCATATGTTATATCGTTGGGTTCTAATAAGGTTCTCCCTGGGATGAAGTGCTTTAAGCAGCAATAATGAATGGTGAGAAGTGAATGCACTAAATAAATAAATGGGGTTTTAACAAAATTATCTCATGCCACCCCCTTATGTGCATATCTGTGTGTATTCAAAGGGAAGAAATAAGCAAACACGACATCCTAACATCCAAAGATTGTGCCAGATGTCTTATGCTTGGAGTCAAGTCCTACATGAATCAATAAAAGCTGTTGAGTTTAACTGAAAGTCGACTCTGGTCTGCTTTACTTGATCTCATGCTCAGTAGAGAGCTTGTCAAATAAAGACCACATCGGTGAAAGAATGGCTTCTCAGAGAGTAGGAAAACCTCTGTTGTGTTGTCTTTAGTGTGTGGTTCCACTGTTTAAATCCCACTGCACTTAATGAGGCAGAGGAAAAGAATAGGCACAATTTTAGTTTTCTCTAATTCCTACTGGTATCCAAGGAGTTCTCCAAGCTGCAGAACAGAAGTTCTCTAGTCCCTAGAAATGAGAAGTTAGGAAGCCCTCGCTGGAGCAGTGAGGGAGCTGTTACACGCCTGGCACTACATACTCAACCTTTTGAACAGAAAATGAGACTACCAGGGCTGGTCTACAAACTGATGTTGCAAATGGGGCAATCAAAATGCCAATATACTGCCATTCATGAGAATGATAGTGAGGTCTGCTTTTTGTTATGCGCATTATCAGTGTTTTGTGATCATTGCCATTTTCTCCTCTAGAAAGAGAGCTCCAGGACAAAAATCAAATTAGAGCTGTCACAGTGAATAGGAGCAATGTTTCAGGTTGAGGGCTCCGCTCTGGCTTTGTTGATATGCTGTAAACAGAGAGAATTAATTTTGGGAAGGCTGAACATGGGGTGGGACAGTTTCTTTCAGTCACCTAAAATTACTTCCTTAGAGCATCTCGCTTCCTGAGGTGAAGGAAGGAAGACTTCACAGTACCAGGACAAATACACCTAAGTTGAGATGCTAGGATGTGTTTTGAACAACACTGTGTTTGGGAAGCTGGTTTTCTGAATGTTTTTCTGAATGTCGTGTGTTGTAAACTCTGCAAGCATTTGTTAGGGCAAATAAGCGGGATGGCAGGAAGCAGCTTGCTGTGCATTTCTTTCCTGCCTAAATGGCTTGTTGAGCTGATAATTAATAAGCAACAGGACATTAGGCTTATAATAACTTCACTGGATGGATGGTAATTACTTATCACTGGAGGTAGTCAGAAAGTACAGTAATCCTGTTATCTGTCAAGACTTTTCACATCTATAGATGTATGGAATAGAGCACTCCTTAAGAATTGTGAGATGCACATGAAATTTTATTGTGTGGAAATCCATCCCACATGAAAATCTTAAATTATTCCAATTTTTTTTTAGATGAACACCATGTATAATGTTATGGCATGGTTTACAATCAAAATAAGAGAAACTTTTGGGTTGAATAGTAGAGCCATATGTAGTTGCTGTGTATACAACTTCATAGAGGTGGATTTAAACTAAAACAGTGGTACTGGACTACAGAGAGATTCAAGTGTTACCTACTGAATCCTCCAATAAAAAAGAAATCCTAAAGTACCCTCAAAGTTTTCTTTACTAATCCTGCTCAATAAATGTTCAGCTTCTCCTGTGCATATGCAAAATGAATAGTATAGGCACTAATATAAGGTATGCTGGGCATACTGGCTGACGTGCCATATGTAACTTGTGGGCTAGGTACTACCACGAATGGCTGGATGCTTGAGAGGGCTGTGGAGCATGGTTCTGTGTTATGTATCCTCCAGGAAGGTGATGGGGAGCAGGTGCTGCTGAGTCATGAGCCAATGAGAGTGCTGATGCTGATCATAAGCAGCTGGCTGTGAGTAATGCTGCTTCACAGGAAGGTTTTGTGTGCCTGTGGCTGTCTTTCATAGCAGTTTCTGTTCTTGGTTTCTCTTAAGGTCAGCTCTTCTATTAAGGTGATCAAAGTGCATCTTCAAGACAGGAACGAGAAAAGCTTCAGGTGATGAGCACACTGATCGTGCTTGCACTTGCATGTTTCTGGATTGCAGTGCTGGGCCTGTGCTTTAATAATAGATGACATCAGCAGTTTCCTAATGTGCTGGTACCCACCTGTTCATCACAGCTCAGTTCACTGTGCACGTAGGTGATTGTTTATATAGTCCATCACGCCATGCAATGAGGCAGCCTCACTTTCTGGAAACAAAATAAGGCTGGGAGTTAGTGTATTGCCTTGTTGCTCTGCTTTTGTCGCTGCACTGCAGCTGGTGGGAGCAAGTCCTCCTAGGTCTTGTCCCCACTGAAAATACAGTGCTAGAGTGTAAAGGTCTGTAAATACTAAACACCCATTAAAGCTGCAAGAATCTATGCCTATTGTAAAGCTTCTTTTTATTATTATTTTTTCTTTTTGCTGCTAGAGCCATGTGAAAGAATTTTGAAGATTTTCAGTCCCTTGTGAGGAATCCTTACTCCCAACCTTCTTCTGGGGGATGGAGTGGAACCAGCATAGCTGCAAACTGAAGGCCTTTTTCAATTCATGCTTAACAGACGGTGTTGTGAACGTCACTAAGCAGGAATTAAATTCTCACATTTGAACAGCTTAGTCCTTTGAAGAGGTACTTCTTAGTTCATCTCTAAAAGCTTGGGGCCATTTCTTCATGACAGTCTGCTAACGCAAGAACAGTGCTAACAGGTTGCTTCTAAAAGCTTGTCACGTTTATTTATATCCTTGATGGAAGCGAGCACTGCGAAAGCTTCTCTATTAGGCCTGCTGCATAAGAGAAGCGAGTAAGGAACAGCTTTGAAAGAACTGCATGATCAATCAGATAGGACAGTTGCAACACTTAATTCTCTCTGCTTTGCAAGCACTGACTGCTTGGCTTCTTGGACCCACCTTGGCAGCAACAGCAAATGCTTTGGCCTGGATGCAAACAGCCAGGTTCGTAGCAGTTATCTGGACTTTTCGGGATAGCATAAGGCTGGAGTAACAGTCCTGAATTTTCCTCCTCCTGATAGGCAGTTGGCACTCTTTCAGTTCAAATGGACAATCATTGGCCACTGTCCTGTGTTAGACTCATACTAATCCAGCAAAGTTTTTATTGGAATCTGGAGAAGGACAGAAAGGGTTTTCCTGTCTCAGGGAGGTATTGAGACTCCAAAAAACTTCCTGTCCTAATATGGGATGAAACCAGTCAAAAAAGTTAGTTTTCCTGACCTGTCAGATAGGGTCCAGGGAAATGTGTTTGCCTTAGGTTTAAATTTCATTTAGACTTGAATTCTTTTAATTGAAAAATAAAATCTTAGCTTGCATTTAAAACCAAGATTTTGGGGGCAAGAATTATATTTTTTTCCTCCTGTAGGTAATGGTAAAAGGTTCTGTTTTATTGTGTTTTTTAATGAGAAACCACACACAGAAGGTTTGTATAAATTTGGCTTTCACTGTCTAAAGTTGCAGAGTCAGTGTGACAGTATATTGTGGATCAGAGAAGTTCTTAGCCAGCTGCTAGTATCTAAATACCTTGTGTTCAATCCAGGACATTTCACTGGGTCCTACTGTAACATACTTGTGCATGTTAAGTTTGAACATTTCTTCCTGCGACCTCAGCATCAAATTCTTCAAAGGGAGAGAAGTTTGTTCAGGATTACAAAGAATTAGAAGTCCTGGATGAAGACGGTAGACTGCAAAAACAGCGGGTCACCTGTAGTCCTCCTCCTGCTGCAATCCTGCAGCAATCTTTGCCTCTTTAACCATTGGCAGCCAATTCAGTGTTTTACAGCTGGTCATATTCAGTCTGTAGCAAAATGTAACAATTTCTAGTGCCTCTGTAGAAGACACAAGATTAGATATTGGTCCAGTTTCAGGCATATAGGGAAATATAAATATATCGATCTATAACTGGTTTCTTACTATCTCATATTCTGCAATGCTGCGTATGGCTGATGAGTGTTTCCACTGTGTGCCTTCAGCTCTGACTCAGGCAGCTGGCTGATTTCTTTCTTACCTGTTCAGGACATTAAATGATCATCTGATGAGAAAGGATTTCAGCAGAACTGAAGCTCACTGCACTCTTTCTGATTCTTATATCTTGTTATCCTCACTTTGCTAATTTTCTGGCAGACAGATGTGTTCTTTTGTCGCTGTCTGCATACAAATGTTTAATTAGAATAGGAAGCGGTAACGCTTCTCAGAGGCAGCTGTTGTCCCCATCTCCAAATGCAAAGAATCAGTTGAACAGTGGCTTCAAAATGCCTGGAAACGAGCAGTGCCGTGGTCAGTAAGTCCATGCTGGCAGCAGGCGTATGAAGACCATGAGTGGCATGTGTCCATCAGTGCATCTGGCAGCACGGCTGGCTGCAGCCTGCCTCAGGGTCACGCAGCAGCAGCCAGAGCTGTGCCTGCTGGAGAGCAACGTGTTCATGGGGGCATCAGGATTTTAAAGAAACAAAGAACTTGGAGATGCTGTGAAGCTGGTCAGGCTTGAGTCTCAAAGCAGAGGAGCTGTGATCACTCACTAGTGACCATTTTGGGGGCAAAATCAGTCTGCTGGCTCTGCTGCAGCCCCCAGTTCTGCTCTAGGCCCCTCTGATGAACTAGCACACCGTGGACCATGGTGCTAACTGCCATCAAAGTGCAGTTTTTCTTTACCAGAAAACAGCATACTGAAAACTGTAGCTAAAAACTTCAAAAAAAATTTTGATGCAGCAGGAGCAGTTTTGGTGTGTTAAGGCGACAGCATTGCATTGACTGATGGCTTTCTCATTAAAATGTCTCAGCAAAGGATGCTGAACATTTTCCTTGAGCTGTTCTTCCCACAAGCATCCAGGCAGGATATTCAGAACTAGGACATTTAAAAAAAAACCCCAAAACCACCACATGATGTATTTTTATTTAATAATGAGGTCCATTTTCTCTGAGTTATAATCAAAACTTGGTGTATTTAAACATGAAAAAGATTAGCATAATTATCACAGAGAAGATTAAAAATATACAGCTGTGGAGAGGAAAACATTTGGAAAAAAAGCCTTCAGCATTGTCTTCTTGGTTTGATCCTGAGTTTTTTGATCATAAGAAGAGTTCCAGTTAAAAGCAGGTACGTTCCCTAGCAAATGTATATATACTAATTCATTAACTTGCCAGCAGGTGAGCAAGAGCCACAGTTGGAGAATGAATTGCCAGTTCGCTAATTAATCTGTTGGTTTTACCAGAATACAATATCCCTGACAGTGACATAGAAGAATGATAGTTCTTTTCAGGACAATCTGTTCCATGCTGCAGATTTAGTAAAAAAAAAAAAAAAAAAAAAAAAAAAAAAAAAATAATAAAAAAAAAAAAAAAAAAAAAAAACAAAAAAAAACAAAAAGAAAAAACAAAAAAAAACCAAAAAAAACCCCCAACAACCAAAAAAACAAAAAAAAAAAACCTCAAAGGAAAAAGAAAACTGAGAAAGAGAGAAACTCATTGAGGACTAGGAGGCAAATATATGGAAATCAGTTTCATCATTCCTGATTGTCATTTTTATATGTAGTTTTCAAGGAAAACTCATTAAAGTAATTGAAGTTATTTCTCTTGTCTGGCATCCATTAAAATCCCCTTTAATATGTAATAAATGTGGTTAATATAACAAAAGATCTAAATTGAGGAGGGGGCTCTTTTATCCCATATCTTGCCTTATCACCTCACCCTGCTGTTTTGTGTTTGAGCATATTTTTTTCTTAATGTAGTAGTGAATACACAAAGTATTTTTGTTACAGTTCTCACTTTAAAATATAGTGCCTTACCTTTTCAGAGAATATAAAACAAGACTTTCACTCTTCACGATTGCTGGTCATGTTTTAGAATCAGTAAACATTGTTAAAAACTCTCTTATAACAGAGTGTACCTAGCTGTTTCGGTTTAAAAGAAAATCTTATGCAGGTGTATGTACATGTGTGCACACACTTGAATGAATTTGGTGTTACGGCAAATTAGATGCAGCATCTGATCTGGAGATGGAAAAGCTGTTTGTCAACCCAAGAGATGGAACAGTGCAAGCACATGCTCACCTGTTCCAAACTCAGCTGGCAGAGGCTTTCTCCAGTAATGAGAAAGCTGCTCATTCTTGTTCTTTCAGCTATTGTTTGCGATGAGATCTCATTCCAGGTAATACTGATTAAATACCAGGTAGACTTTTCCTTTAAGAACTGGAGAGTATCCCTAGTTTATGTCCCACAAAAATAGCTGGCAGATGATAATGAGCTCTCTGACAAGCTCATAAGATAAGAAAGAAAGATAAGTTCTTGATCCAGCTGCTTCTTTTTCTTTTTTTATTTTCTTTTTTTTTGGTGTCTGATAGAAATCTAGAACATAGTTTTATCTAGAGAATGGTGTCAGAGGGGAAATGCAAGTGTATGTAGCATCATAAGGTATTGCCCTTTTTTCCTTCTGTGTCTGCTAGTGCTGAAGGTCAGAGAATCAGCACCTCAATCAGTGCTTCTGTTCCTGCCCTTTTTTTCAGTAGATAATGTCTAATGGTGTTAATGAAAATCTGTTTACATAGATGAACTAAAGTATTAAAAAGGTCAACATTGTAAGTGCCTAATAACTAGAAATCAGTACAGTACATTGCCTATTTACCAATAATATACTTTTTTAAAATTATCTTTAAGACCAGTAACACCTTGATTTGATTCCTGAAAAAGAGAAAAAAATTATAATACTGATTGTCTGTATTTGCTGCCATACATAGACAGGATCCACTCAATAAGAGCTCTACTGTTATACGTGGCTGTAAAGTGTCTGTGCAAATCAAGCATCATGAGAATGCTGCCTCCAGCAAATATTTTAATAAAAGTGCCTTAAGAGAATGAGAACATCTGGGATAATTTATCCTTTTATAATCCTTTCAAATCCACATAATTTCTGTTCACCGAGGCAATTTAACTACCAGTATTCTATGAAGTTTGACATTCCAGTTACAAAATTGACTAGTTGCAGTAATATTTATCGGTTACCTCCGTTTATTATAAACAGAATTCTCCAGTTTTGCTTCAGACCTTCTGTTTGACACAGGAACTCAGGATTTTGGAAATGAAATGCTGAGATTCGGCTTTCTAGTTGAACTTTTCTCACAAACCAGTTTCATGGATTTCGTGCAGAGACATGCATTAAGTTATAGGAATTTGGTCAAACAAACATAGGTAATAACCATGGTTTGTGGAGATCCACTCATTATTGAAGAAAATAGTCTTTACTAAGTTTGATTAATAATATTTTGAAGCAATGTTCTTAAAAGTTACAGGTGTCTGAGCACTACATTTCAATTCATGCGCTGTTTAATCAAAATTTAATTATGAGTGTTAAATAAACTAAACAGAACATTTCTCTGAATTAAGAAATATCACCTATCACCTCCTAGAAGATGGATAAATAGGTTGTATTTTGTCACATTTATACCTTCTCACTGAAACAAAAATTCTCTTCAAAATTATTTTATGAAAAAGCCTCAGCTATTTTGTAAGAAAATTTGAGTAGTCACAAAAATGGTAGAAGTTTCCTATCATCTAATATTATTATTATGAGCATTTAGGTAGATGATGTGAAGTCCGAACACTGTACGGAACCATATTTTAATCCCCTTTGCTACATTACTACTTACATACTTTTCATGTATCTGCCCCCTCATGCTAGAGGTCTGTCCAGTGAAAGGAGGGTTTGATTATCTTCTGAATTTTGAGATCATAATTTTTTTCCCTGCTAAAACAATCTTCTAATTCTAATGTAGTGATAAGCAGAGACCAGATGTTAAAAATGGTGTGATTTTTATTGTTTAGCATCCTGTGACTTGATAGGAGTAGGACTGATGCTTTTTACCACTGGAAAGAGGACAAGCTTTTTGATTTTTCATAGCTTCAAGGTTAAAACAATGTTTGGACATTGCTTCTGATCTGAATATAGAAAGATTATTACACCCATGCAAGTCATCAAACAGATTGCGTGAAGCAAACAAAGATTTTACTTAGTGTCAACACTCAGAGCTTTGTTACTTTTTCTTGAAATGAGAAATGAAAAAGATGCATTAATGATTTAGGAAATTCTTGCTCTAAGTGCTTTTCAGAATATGGGAAGGACGGGGAGGCAATTCATATTTTTATTTATGGTTCTTATGCTTGGAAAAAGGAAGTTTGGGAAGTATGGGTTAATTCTATGAAAAGCTTCTAATATTTTAAAACTTCATAAATAAGGATGCTGTTATATTGGGAAATTGACTTACTGTTTTCAAATATGCTGTCGGAGAATATAAAAATCTGCTGTTCACTGCTGACAAGTTGCACAGACCTTCCTCTCAGATTTAAATTGTACAGATTTCTGCTTGTTGCTGTAGTTCATGTCTGTTCCCTAAACATAACCTTCTGATACTGTGATCCAACTGAGTCACTCTTCCTTGACATAAATAAAACCACGTTGCCTTTCTTTATACATAGGTACTGACTTTGAATTACAGTGGTTTTGTGGCATTACTTTTTAAATGAAATTTAGTAAAAAATGTAGCATCTGCTGTTATCAGGAATGGATTTAATTGAAGAGTGGGGGACAGGAACAGTAGACTGTGAGTTTATATGCCATTTACAGCCTATGGCAGAACCAGTTTGATAGAGAAGTTTCTTAGTACAAAGTAAAGTTTAAGAAAAAAACCAAACCAAAACAGGATGGATGGATATACCCCTAAAGGCTGGGCTTTTAAATTGATTTAGTGTTGCTCAGGGTAGTAGTGATTTGTCCCATTGGCTGTACGTGTCAGCAGGGTGCAGAAAAGGCTGCCACCAGGCAGCCCCCTGAAAGTCAAAGGAAATGCCACATCTCGGCATGAAGGGTGTGAAATTCAGAGATCTCTTGGAAATGTTTCTCGAGTACTGTTAGGTCTAAGAGTCATTAAGTCATTAAATTTTCATGGATTTTAACAAGAGTAGGAAAACAAAGAAAGTGGTAAATCTACTTCAGTGCAAAGTGAATTAATTAAAATAAGAGTTTCTACATCCTTGCTTGACCTTACGCTTACAGTAGATGAGGAAGAAACTTGAGGGAATTAATTTCAGTCTTATTTTTTTGTTGCATTTGTTATGTTCCTTAAAAAAAAAAAGACAAAAAAAGAGATGGTCACTACAAAAATTCATGGTTTTCTTCCCAAACAAATAATAATGTAATGATAGTAGGAGACTTGGTATTCAGGGGGATTTTCAATAGCAACGGAGAACCTGTCAGCACCTTTGGATTTCTAAGACCTTCAGAAAGTCTAGCCCATACTGAGTCTTTTAGCACTGAGCTCTTACACTCTCTGTCCGTTTTCATTTGTAGGTGAGAAGAGGAAGATAAAGGATACTGGTTTTAGGTTCACATTGTGTTTCTAATTTTTAGCTTCTTTAATCTTCCCACATATCTCCTAGGAAAACAGAAACTAAAAATTAGTTAGGACAAAACTTACTCATTTTCATGCTAAAAATAAAAAATACTTGCATTTGTGGTAGAAAAGTACTTAAAACAGGGCAGAAGTTCACTCAGATACTTCTGTCACAGTATTATTTGCTTCATTATTTATAGAACTTGAATTTACATCCACAGCTATAACTCTTATTTATTCCATTTCTACATTAATATAAAATTGTCACCGTTTAACTTATTAAACTTCACAGCATGATTCAGTAATGCAATATTTCTTATATAAATTGTTTGAATAGGTTACAAAAATATCAGATATTCAGGGAAGTCATCATTGGTTCTTATTAAATTTTAAAAAAGTTTGAAAAGCAAAATGCATTAAGATGTAATTTACATGCTAAAAATTAATTTGAAATAAATTCCTTAATCTCCATCCAGTCATGGATGCAGCTATTGAAATAACTTTCTTTGAGTGCTGGACTGTATCCTTCCTCTTACCAGCTGTGCCCCAGCTCCCAAGTCTAACCCTGCCCCGTGCTGCACCATTTACACCAGCCAGGCTCTTCTCTGTGACATCTAGTGATAGGACAAGGGGCAATGGGTTCAAGCTGGAACATAGGAGGTTCCGCTTGAGTATGAGGAAAAACTTCTTTACAGTGAGGGTGACAGAGCACTGGAACAGGCTGCCCAGAGAGGTTGTGGAGTCTCCTTCTCTGGAGACATTCAAAGCCCGCCTGGATGCGTTCTTGTGTGATCTGATCTAGGTGTTCCTGCTCCGGCAGGGGGATTGGACTAGATGATCTTTCGAGGTCCCTTCCAATCTCTAACATTCTGTGATTCTGTGATTCTGTGATATGCTGGTGTCTGCTGGTTTTGCTCCACTGGCATCTCCAGTCCTAAATCTGAACTGCTTCTCCTTTGTGTCTCCTTCCACTGCTCTATTTAAGCCTTCTGCTACATTACACCTTGTGCCCACACCTCTTCTTTCCTTCTGTAAGATCCCTCACATCTACCAGGAAAGCAAATTTCGGGAAGAGACTCTGGCTGTTTTCTGCTAACAGATGTATGTATTATGCGTGTTCATTGTCTGTTTGGATGCTTTGTCTAAATCTGTGTGATGCTAAGTTTTATACAGAAGAATTGCTCAATTAGTTACAGAGTCTGAAAGATTTTTACAGGGAAATCTGTGAGATTAGGAGTAAGCCCTCAGGGAAGATGGTGGAAGTCTCCTGATATGGAGTATTTAAACCAGAATTACTGACACGGTCATCCTGACAGAGGAGCCTTTTATAGTCCCTGACTCTTTTATTGCAGCGTATGTGGGGTCTGTAAAGCACTTTAATGTTGGAGCTGTATTTAAGTGTCAACCATTATTGTTTCAGATCTTTCAGGTTAAGAGTTCTTGTGGTCATGGGGAGGCTGGTTTTTGTTAAGCTTTCCGTTTTATCTTCTTCACACGTGGTCTCCTGAGGCATGGGCTTGGCTTAACATTATAAAATGCAGAATTAAGTATTAAAGAGGATTTTGGAAAGGTGAGTATCAGCTGTGGGTGGCTGATGAACAGTCTGGACTTACCGTGTAAAATCGCGTGGAGGAAAAATCCTCCTAATGTGGAGCTGGAAGAACTCCTCTTCCTTGCTCTGCACCGGCATGCTGTGTGCCAGGCTGCACAGTCCCTCCAAGGTGGGGGCTGAACTAATGCCTGCCTGAATCCAGAAAACTGACAGAAGTTACCTCTTCTTCTCAGGAATAGAAAATACAGTTTACATTTTGACTGTTACTTTATTCTTGCAATGTTAAGTCTTGGGAAACAGTCTTGGGTAGAGGTTGTTTTGTATATACTTTTGTGTTCTTTCCTGAAAGCCCTTCTTTGCTGAAAAGCCATCTTCTAGTTCTGCCTGGGTTCCTGGGGCTGTTGGTTTGTGCTGGTGTATTTCTGTGTTCAGCAAAACCTAGAGAGCTTTGAGCTGCTCATTTAGAAGAGTCTGAGGGTGATTGCTTCTGCCACCTCCAGAGATCTTTTAAAGTGGAAAGAATATTGGAAAGATCAGGGGGGAAAAAAAAAAAAAAAGTGCTAATGGAGAATTACATCTGTGATGCCCTGTTGATTTTAGCTGAGTTGTGTGCATGCACAATGAAGGGAAAGCTGCATTCACAATATTGTGTGTGTGGTGGTTTTTTCAAGGCAGGCCAGTCTTCTCTACTGCTATTTCCTAATCGATGACTGATACAAGCTATAAAGACAATCCAGTCTTTATATATCTGAGCTGACTGTTACCATCCAGGAGAGAGCCTGGCATTATCTCAATGACAATCCACTGAAAACATCAGCTCAGCAGCAGGAAAAAACAAACACGAGCATTGTCCATTCTTGGGAACACCATTTTACCACAGTATAAGGCTGTGCTGTACCCACATCTTGACAGATGCAAATTTGTCTTTGACTTCATTTGGAAGTAGGTGCAAAAATCTCCAAAAGTGGCATCTGGCTTGTAGACTCATCTAGTTTATAAATGCACTGTATATAAGCATTTGGGTGTCAGCCTCTTCCACCAAGTAATAAGTGATAGGACAAGAGGAAATGGCCTCAAGTTGCACCAGGGGAGGTTTAAATTGGATATTAGAAGTTTCTTCACCGAAACGGTTGTCAAGCATTGGAACAGGCTGCCCAGGGAAGTGGAGTCAACCTCCCTGGAAGTATTTAAAATACATGTAGATGTGGCGCTGAGGGACATGGTTTAATGGTGGACTTGGCAGAGGTACACTAACAATTGGAGACAATGATCTTGAAGTTCTTTTCCAACCTAAATGATTCTGTGATTTATCAGTCATAAGCCTAAAGCTCAAGAATATATGGATTTATTGCATAGTTCTGAGTCAGCATAGCAGACTTCTGTCTGCACAATATGGAAAGCAGCATTTGCCCTTCTGCTCTCCCCACTCTGATGTGTTATTTTGCAGTAGTCTTTCTCATTGGTTTTAACACGTCAGCTTTGCTATATGGCTCTGCTTTTCAGACAGTTGTTTCTCTTGTGAGATCTGCTCTGCAGACAATTCCACCTGCATTTGTTCCTATCCCTGCCACAGCTTGTACCTTTTACAGCCTGTTGCTTTATTTGTATTTCCTTCTGCTTTTCCCTGCCATGTTTATCAGTCCTGTATGGACTGTACACCACAGTATTCATGTGCAGGCAGCCCTCTGGTCTATTCAAGCTACTGTTGAGCTCTGCAGTACCTTCAGCCTTACCCCAATATAAGCAAGCATATAGCAGAGCTTGACAGGTTTTGGAGAAGAACAGCAGGGATGATGAAAAGATGGGGCAGTTTCCATGCACAGAATGATCATGCAGGTAAATAAGTTGGTAGCTGTAAGGTAACCAAATGCTGCAGTGGGAAAATTGATAGATGGAGGAACTATAGGTAAGTTTGAGTGAAATTTACAGATTCAGAGCAGACATAGAATCATAGAATCATTAAGGCTGGAAAAGACATCAAGGATCATCAAGTCCAACCATCAACCCACACCACCTAACTCACTAAACCATGCCCCTAAGCACCACATCTACACGTTTCTTGAACACCTCCAGGGATGGTGACTCCACCACCTCCCTGGGCAGCCTGTTCCAATGCCTGATCACTCTTTTAGTGAAGAATTTTTTTCTAATATCCAGCCTAAACCCCCCCTGGAGCAACTTGAGGCCATTTCCTCTTGTCCCATCACTTGTTACTTTAGAGAAGAGGCCAGCACCCACCTCATTACAGCCTCCTTTCAGGTAGTTGTAGAGAGTGATAAGGTCTCCTCTCAGCCTCCTCTTCTCTAAACTAAACAACCCCAGCTCCCTCAGCTGCTCCTCATAAGACTTGTGCTCCAGACCCTTCACAACTTTGTTGCCCTTCTCTGGACCTGCTCCAGCACCTCAATGTCCTTCTTGTGGTGAGGGACCCAAAACTGACATGAGTGTCACCTCCTGTTTTCTAAATGCTTTTAATGACATTAAGAGTAGAAGATCTAACACTACAGGAGTCTGATAGTTAAACAGTTTCATTTAACAGAAGTGTTCTGTTCTGTCTGTGCACAATAGTGCCTGCTTTTTTTCTCTTAAGTACATAAAAAGTTCTGTTTATTTTTCTGTTCTCTACTCCAACTATTTTACTAGAGAGATACATAATTTTAGTACTCAAGTGCTGTTATTTATGAAAATATTTAATGTACTCCTTTTCTTGATAGGAAGATGTGGGCGATAGTTTCGGGGTGAGGGTGGGGGGGTTTATGAGAGAAGGTCCTGTCATGAAGTCCCCAAGTAACAATCACAAGCAAATGGAGTATTTCCAAGGTGATGTTGGCATCAATATTTCAGCTGCCTTCAAGTCAAGTTTCCCAAATTATTAAGTGCTTTTAAATTCTGCCTGAGTTGCTGGGAGACGTTGTTACCACACAACAGAGCATCATGCCCTGGCAACCCAGGGTCCTATTTCCTTTAAGGTTAGTGGCAAAATCCCCACTCATTTTGTCAGTACCAGATTTAAATATCTGGATCTTCTTTTCTCAGGTAAACCCATTTTCTACAAAGCCCACTGTATTTAAATCTGAGCCTTATTATGTCATGTGAAAATGTTGATAGTAGCTTATCCCTGATACACTAAACCTTACATTTACTGCAGTCGGTCTTGTTTCTTTCATGTACACTTTCACAGCCTTAGAAAAGGAGGTGTTCTTAAGAAATCTTCCCTGAGCAGTGAGGCTATTGCACAAAAGGCTAATTTGGGGTAAGATGCATGCTGAATTTTACATAGCCTGCGTTCGATACACTTGCTGCTCTGTACTGGGCTGAAGATCTATTGCCTGACTCCAAAAGTGAGTCCAAGTTTTGTCACATCAATTCTCTGCAGGAAGTGGCTGTTTTCAGCTCTTGAGCTGCTTCAACTTGTGTAGTGGCAGTCGTGCCTTCTATCACATAAACAGTTCAATGTGCATTGCCTTCTATTCTGTGTCACGCTGCAAAACAAAACAAAGCAAAAAAATCTAAAGCAGCCAAAAGCTATTTTATACTTGACAGCAGCATATAATGAACTGTGCTTCCTGCAGGAAAATTACTAGTGGCTCCCTCGGCATAAGGGACAGAGGCTCTCCCTAGTTAGAGTGAGAGCCATAGGAATAAAGCTCTGGTCCACTGTGTTTAGGAGAGGTTAGCCCTGAGGGATGCGAAGTAACTTCAAGATGACAAATTTCTCAAGGACTAATGACTTCCTAAGGAACATCTGGAGTTAGTCTGAGATTTCTTTGGAGAACCACTTTTCAAAGAGGGAAAAACCATGAAGGGATTTCTGTCCAGCTGATGCCTCAGTGCTGTATTCTCAATTCATATGCTTGGGGCCATACCTATGCAGAGGGCTCCTTTGCAAGTACAGGAATACCTACAAGCTCTACCAGTAGGACATCTCATAAATCCGTGCTTTGTACCAGTCCAGTAAAACTCTTCCCTGGATTGAAATGCTCTTGTAACTTAGACCAGCAAAATTGTGTAGAACAGGGATTGAACTTTATTATAGTGTTAACTGATGTGTGTGGTTTAGTTGTAGGGGACATAGAGCTTTGTTAGGGCATTTGATGTCATCTTGCTGCTGTATGCTGAGCAGCAAAATCCCAGACCCTATCACAGCAGCCTGGGCTAAAGGCCTTTCCTAGAAGCAGCAAGAGCATGCTGTTGTTGGCATCCTTTCCAATGAGCCTGATGCTGACTGATGGCAACACTGACATGGGGCTCTAATGCACATAGCTATAAAAGCTAACCTGTAACCGACGAGCTAACAAGATGTAAATTTCACATCACTGTTCTGTTTATTAAAAAAAACAATAATTAAATAGCACCTGTCTTTATTGCAGTAAAACATGTGTTGCACTGGCAACGTGTTGAACAAAATTGCTCAAAAATATCCCAAAACACTCATCCTTATAAACCTGCATTGTTTCTAGTTGCCACTCCTGAAGAGAGAGAGCTTGGTTTCTTCTCCTAATGTCATTTGAGTCTGCTTTGGCCAACTTTAAGAATGCAGTAGGTTGCCAGGCTTGTGAGCTGTAAAGGATGGCCGTAGATGAGTGTATCTTTTTGTTGTCCTGTACTTTATTTTTCACCTAAACGTTTGAAGAATTTTGTGATTCCAGTTGCTTTGCAAATAACAAAGGGAAACAGAGGCACAGAAACAAGTAGCAAGTCAGTAGCAGAATTGGGAACAGTTTTTGGCTTTCATACCTGCTGTCAGTCAGTAGTAGTTCAGCATTCAGTCCTCCCTATGACGTGCTTTTTCACAGCCCTGCTTAGACACCAAGTTCTTTGAGGTTTATTAATGGAGCTCAGTAGCACAGAAGGAAGACCCAGAAGTGATCATAAAGCAGAAACACAGTAGTGTTAGAAGATCCTGGGCTTCTTGAGCTGACTAAGTAGAGTCTTCAGTGATAGCAGTGCATGAAAAACCTGCTGTATTGTATATTGAAGGGGTTGCCATGAATTAGGCATGTCTCAATTTGTTTGACCTATCAGGTTTAGAAAGGTCAAGTTGTTTAAAAAGTCATGATCGCTCACTAACACAAAGGTGTCTTCTTTACATTGCAATAAGCATTGCTGATCTCTCAGGGAAGCTGGCTCCTGCATTACAGTCAAATGCACAAGTTTTATCTTGTGCTTCTTTTTAAAGTAATGCTATTGCTGATGAAAGGCTGTGAGTTGACACAGGAGAAACTAGGAGGGACAGTCAGCATTTACCTGCTTTGACAGTCTAGAGGAAACGGCAGAATGTATAATGTGAGATGAAATAGCTCTTTCTGTCCCATCCCCCTTTTTTCCTTCAGGATTGTCTGTCTTAATGTATGTGTCATGCATAGGTTAGGGATCCTTTATGATGGTCTAGTCTTTATTTGTGAATTTTTTTCTTTCTCTGAAAATCTGCCCTTGCCTTTACTGCCTGCTGCCCAGGTAAAGTGGAGTAGTGAGATGTCCTCAGCATGGTCTGAATTTTTGATGACTCCTAGGGACACTAAAGACAGGCTGGAAGCAGCTGGAGGGTGTGTATGGTTTAGCTTCTGCCAGTTGGGCCTTATGGGAAAGTCTGATTTACTTCAAACAGTTATTGGAGAGAAACAAAATGTATTCAGTGGAGGACAGAGGAGACCTCTCTCTTCCATTCTGCTTTAGGGGAGTATGCGAGCCACCAGGATACAGAAAATCCTGGGTTTTTTATGTAGGGACTCTCTAGCCGAGCCATGGAGCTGCTTCAAAAGAAGGCAGAGAGCTGAGCCCAGCATCGGGGGCTGCTCCAGTGCGAGCCTCCAGCAGAAGCTTCCTGGGGCTGAGTACATTTCCCTTTGGGAGTCTGGTCCAATATGATATATAACCCCAGCAAATGCAATAGGTATTGTTACAACATGATGTGCAGGCAGTATTGTGATCATGGCACTAACAAAGTAAAAAAGCAAGAAAACCCACCACATGCACATCTTAAAATGCTGAGTCTTCAGCATGATTATGAAAAATAAGGAGGGTGGGGGGTTTTGTCCTTCTTATGCTTTGCACTCTCTGTATTTTCACACTATCTATGGTGTTATGTAAAATATCTATTATTTCAGTGCGGGCACAGTAGTATATAAAACAACTGTAAAGGTCTGCCTGCAGTAACCTTCCTGTATTTCTGTTATGACAGTAAGTGCTGACCCATCAGTTCTCTTGAAACAGAGACCATGGCAGTGCTGTGCTTAGCCAAGGACACACACTTTATGAGCATTCTGGTCAGTGAAGTTAATTACATCAGGACCTTGTACTACCTGTAGTACTTCGCCGAATTTGTACTGGTTTTGAAAGATGACACAAATTACTTCCATGACAATTTTTAGATTGTTAAAAATTAAGGTGTAGGATAGTGGTTATTTTGTTAGATAATGTTGACATTTACTCAACACTTTTTACAGAGTGTTTCTACCATTATGTGAATTCTGCAGGAGTAATTTCATTAATAATTCAGTTCAGCTTTATGTACTGCTGCATTCATTAAAGAAGTTGGCTACTGACAGCATTTATATTTAATGTTCTGTTAAGCTTGATTGAGATATGAGATGAAGTCCACTTATATCTCCATGAGGGGAGACAATAAAGTTTTTCTGCATTAGTAAAATTACAGCTATAATGAAGCTGCTGGTCGACCTATACCAAGCCTACAGCACTTCACTATAGACTAAGTCTTCACTCTGAACCAAGACTGACATAATTAGCTGTGAAAGAAGTCTCAGAAGACTGAACCTCGTTTTTACCAGGTAAAGGCCACTGTAGTTAGTAGTGACTGCAATTGTCTTCCCAAATGACTTTTCACATCCATTCGGCACATATGGGATGCACGCACGCACCAAAGCCACAAGGCAAGTTGAGCTAGTTAAGGAGTATCCTTTCTGGGGCATGCTTCTGAGCAGTGGAAGAAGTTTATGTTGACATGTGAGCTTTGTTTGTTTGCTTTTACTTGTAAGACTACAAATAACCAACTAAGATTTGAAAAAAATATATTGTTAGTGAATCTTTTTTCCTTTCTCCTTTATAAAAAAACAAATATTTTTTAACAAGAGAACTTGAATGTTTTGCTCTCTCATAACATATTGAATTAAGACCTTTTGTTGTCTAATGTAGTGCATAGTGCCCATTCTTTGCCCATTTTCTAACTTGACTGTTAGATCAGTATTGATGGGTTGAGGAAGCCTCTCTTACAGCTTCTTTTTTAGTAAGTGTTAATTTGCCCAAATCTGTGAGTTTGACTCTTGCTCTCATCTCTGTCACTGTTTCCCTGGTTCAGTTCTCAGTCTACCTCTGACATTTCTTCCTTCTTCAGCTGATCACTTTAACTCTTTGATCGTTATGTTTTCAGAGCCTTTGTCTAGAGTAATGCTAATGCATTTGGGTCACCCTGCTGCTTCTGTCCTTCTCTGTACTTTTATTTATTGGGTTTTGAGGCTTACAATAGCAAATCAAAATGGAGATGTGCCACAACCTCCTAAGTATTCTACCCAATAATTATAACATCTGTTGCAGTTTGGGTCAGGATTTAAAACAAATCAAGCTACATCATTCTCTGAAGAATAAAAGATAATTTATTATTCTAAAAGTCATAGAAAATACAGAGGCTTTGGCAAAAGGGAGGGTAGAGATGTTAGTAAGGTAGTAATGACCTTGGTCCATCTGCCAGTGTAATTTTCCTGCCTCAGTAATTGAAATGTATTCAAATGCAATTTAAAGGTCATCAAGGATGCAAGTCAAAGACTTAAGCAGAGTTTCTGATCAAAGCATTAAGTATTGTGTTTGACTTTTCCTTTTATGAATGGCTGAAGGATTCTGCTAAATGGTAAATTTCTCTTATTTAATCAGGCTTTTTTGTTAAGACAAACTTTGACTGCAACTGAGCTCTTCACTTGAGTCCCATACTCAATGAAATACTAAAGGACAGAGGAAGGTCTTTTGCCCATGTTATCTTGCAGTTCTGCAGTAAAGTGAACACTGACACAAATCCCAGTGCAAAATAATTCTTAAGTGGGGAAACAGAGGGTCATCTGAGCAGCCTTGGGCCCATGTGATGAATACAGTGTAAGTAGACATGAAGGATGCTGACACTTGTGTCAGAAAATTTGATCTGCAAAGCAGGCTTTCAAAATCTATACTGGGTGTGCCAGTCTCCATTCAAAAGATTTATTTGAAAGAAATGAGTAAAGGGATAGCTGATGGCTGGACAACCAGATGCACCTTTAAGATTTCCAAGTAGAGTAAAGAACCAATAAAGTAAATGGATACTTATTCTCCATCTTCCTGGGCAAAAATCAGCTGCATTAAATTACCATACATAAATTTTTGAGAAGTTCTTCCATTTCATCCAGAATATGTAGTTCAGTGTGAGGGATTGATTTTTAGTAACAATTAATGTAGAACCAGTAAATCCAGCTGAAAATAAGGGGGAAGGGAAGAAGATAAACCCTCTATCCTCTCTGTTAGGTATTCTAATTATTGCCAAAGAACTTGACATTAATCTCCTCCTCAAGATCAGCAGTAATACTGCCTTCAGAAGAAAAATAGCCTGTTTCAGCAGGGTGTGCCATAGTCCCCATCTCCCCTCAAAAAACTGGCAATTTTTTGGCTCTTCCCCAGTGTGGTGGGTTAGCCCTTGGC
>NW_010120242.1:2392-2673 GCF_000699245.1 Pterocles gutturalis | reverse complement strand
CTCCGTCAACATGGCCTCGCTGGACGGGCAGATCCCGCTGCACCTCTCAGCGCAGTACGGCCACTACGAGGGGGGAAGTGAGAGCCCAGCGCCACCCACATGCCCACCCCAGGGCTCTCTTTTTTTGTCGTGCCGGGTGGGAGGGAGGCAGGGGCGCAGGATGATGCTGAGCCCTTGTACCGTGTTGCTCCCCCGTAGTCGGAGATGCTGCTTCAGCACCAGTCCAACCCCTGCCTCATCAACAAGGCGAAGAAACCCCCCCTGGACCTGGCCTGCGAGTC
>NW_010120242.1:0-2185 GCF_000699245.1 Pterocles gutturalis | reverse complement strand
AGGAGTCCTGGCTCCCGGTTCCCAGCAGCCTCCCCCTGCCCCCAGCTTTGCTCCCGTTTAAGCACAGATAGGCTGAGCTGGATGATCCCTGCAAGCCCTGAGTGCTCGGCTGCCCGGGGGGGCAGGGCTGCCCCATGCTGCAGGAGACCCCAGCCCAGCCAGTGCCAGGCCATGGGGCTGGGCTGGAGCACGGCCAGCCAGACCATCCCGTGCCCCACTGCGGAGGGGACCAGGGGGATATTTCCATTTTTGGAGTATATATAATGTCTGGAGCTATAAACAGGGCAGTAAAAATAACTCCTCTGTGCCTCTGGGCTGCCCTGAGATGCTGAGAGTCGCTCTGGGCTCAGAGAGACTGGAGCTTTTTAGGGCTTGGTCTGAAAAGCCTGATTATGGGAAGACTATTTCTGGCTGTTGTGACCTTTTTCGGCCCCTCACAACAGTGTCGGCCCCGCCAAGCACTGGTCGGCTCTGGCTGAGCCCTGGGGCTGTGGATGGAGGGGAGCAGCAGGATGGGGGGCAGAGGGCTGGCCCGAGGGCGAGCCCCTTGCTGGGGGGCGCAGGCAGGGGTACCCGCACCCCACTGCTCACCCCTGTGCCCCGTGCAGGTGGCCCAGCTGCTGCTGAACAGCCACCTCTGCGTCGCCCTCCTGGAGGGACAGTCCAAGGACTCCACCGACCCCAACTACACCACCCCGCTGCACCTGGCCGCCAAGAACGGGCACAAGGAGATCATCAGGTAACACCCTGCCAGCCTGGGGCACTGCCCCGTCCCCGAAACAGCTTCAGTCCGGCTTCCTCCCAAACCCATCTTCCTGCTGCGGGCTTTGGTCCCTCGTCCCCAAAGCCTGAGTGGTGTAAGGGGTTGTCCCCTTCCCATCGCAAAGCAGTGACGCTGATGTCCATGTCCCGCCATTCGTGCTTCTCCCTCCTTCCCACCAGGCAGCTGCTGAAGGCCGGGATCGAGATCAACAAGCAGACGAAGACGGGCACAGCCCTGCACGAGGCCGCGCTCTACGGCAAAACGGAGGTGGTGCGGCTGCTGCTGGAGGTGAGCACAGAGAGGGCAGGGCTGCACGGCTCTTGGGGTCAGTCAGCCATCCCCCCCCTTCCCCTCGGTCCCTCCATCTCCCACGGGTCCGGCAGCAGCTGTGGGGTCTGGTCCTGACCGTGTCCGCTCCCGGGCAGGGCGGCGTCGATGTGAACATCAGGAACACCTACAACCAGACGGCGCTGGACATCGTGAACCAGTTCACCACCTCGCACGCCAGCAAGGACATCAAGCAGCTGCTGAGAGGTGAGGTGGGGCCAGCACGCAGCCGGGCACTGCCTGGCACTGAGAGGGGCTTTTTCCCCATGGGACCTGCCTGGGGCTCCTCGTGTTCCTTCTGCACGGTCTGAACCAGCCTGGCTGTGTCAGCATCCCGCTCCCATCACATGTGCCCCCGTCCTTTGTGGAGGCAATGTCCAGGGATCAAGTCCTTCCTGCAGTATTAATGTTTTCTTCTCCCTTCTCCTCGCTCTTGTTTTCTCCCTCTGCCTTCCTCGAACCACTCTCTTTCCCCTCTGCGCTCTGGCACCTTCTTTCTTCCCTCCATCCCTTGTCTTCAGAGGCATCAGGAATCCTGAAGGTCCGAGCTTTGAAGGATTTCTGGAACCTCCATGACCCAACTGCTCTCAATGTCCGGGCAGGAGATGTTATCACGGTGAGGCTGCTCCCCGCTCCCCATCCTCCTGTCCCACCATGGCCGCGGGTACCAACCCCGTCCCCCCTGTCCCCGCGGCAGGTCCTGGAGCAGCACCCGGACGGGCGATGGAAGGGGCACATCCACGACACTCAGAAAGGCACCGATCGGGTCGGGTACTTCCCCCCCTCCATCGCTGAAGTCATCAGCAAGCGAACAGGTCAGTGGCCATCCTGGGCATGCCGGGGACAGTCCCTTGTGTGAAACCATCCCAGCCTTCCCAGTACCTCCAGTAGGACAGGTCCCTGCAGCCCTGGCTAGCTAGCGGGGAAGAGAAGGACTCAGGTGGGCAGAGGGGTTTGTGCCATCGGTGGGGTGGTAATTTGGGAGTTGGGGCTCAGATACCCCCCTGCGCTGCCTCCTGCACGAGCTCTGACCTCACGTGTTTTGTCTTTGAATGCAGGCATGGTTGTCCCCCGCGTGGCGCCCGCGCACCAGCG
>NW_010120241.1:0-37418 GCF_000699245.1 Pterocles gutturalis | reverse complement strand
TTTTTTTTTTTTTAATTTTCAGACTTTACAGGGTGTATGTTGACCCCAAGAGAAAACCTAAAGAGGCCATCTCAGAATGATTTTTAGTTGGCTTTTTCTCAGAAATAGCAAAGGAAAAACCATTAAACTTTAAGGTCCAGTTTTACAGATGCTGATAGCATTGTAGAGGATGTCAATTATAGATTTAAAAGGCAGATTAAAATACGGTCTTGGGTGCTTCAAGTACAGGTCACTGCTGTTAGGAGCACTAAAGCTGGTTGTCTGCACCAAAACAGGTGTCTTCAATGTGTAAATCTGTGAAGGAGGGTGAGCTCCCACCTGTAAGAAAGGGCCAGGGGTGGGGTAAGGCTTCTGCAGCATTTCTCATGGCTGCCAGCAGTATCTCAGCACGGTAGACGTGATGAACCAGAGGCTTGGGATCTTTTCTCTCCCCATTTCCTTGAGTTTCCTGCTCAAGCTTACAGTGTTCTGTGTTGTCTGCTGGAACTAGGTGTCTGAGGAGGAAAACGCTGTGCTTTGGAATTTGGTCCTGAGTGATTTATGAAAACCTAGACCTCATAGCCCCGGGACTACATGTGCAAAATCAGGAACAGCAGCGTCATTGACTGATAACGTACTGTCTTTCTAAGTTTAGCACATTTAATTATGTTCTTATGTTCTTTTACTCAAATTTTTAATGTTGTAGTCTATGGGAGAGGGTGAAACTAGCTTTACAGGCAAGTAGTAAGCAGCTAATCTTTTAAGATTCTTCTCTGTGTGCAGCTCCTAATGAGCAGGGTTCACATCTGCATTGCATGATAGCTAATTGGGTGCAGTATGAGAGCACAAATCTTGATCAGATGTGCACTTCAGCAATCATCGGCTCTTCTTCTTATGATATTAAAATATATGTACATTAACGTCTCTTTCTTTGTTGCAACAGGTCCTGCCTGGCATACTGCAGAAGCATTGCTGCATTTTACCTGACAGGAACACAGGTAAACTTTTTTCTTAATGAGTTAGTATTGTAATATGATTTGGAGAAGTGCAAACACAAACTGGATAATATAGAGAAGTCTTGTTTGCTACTTAGTGTCATTGCAGTTCTCGTCTAGCGAGTGACAACTTGGATGTTTTGTTTAAATTTCCTGCTTTCTCGTGAAGGTTTTGTGTATTCTGTTAGTTTTCTGGAGCTATTGCTGTTGTAGAGACTGCTATCAGGTCTTGCTTATAAAGGTATTTGTATGAACTTCTGAAGCTTATCTATTGTTAATTATAAAGTTACATTTTTTTGGCAAGAAAAGGGGTTTAATACTGGAGTCTGCAGTCTGGTCCTGTTTATTCACAAAGGTTCCAAGCATTAAGTCTTATGTGTAGCTTTGACTGCAGATAAATGCTTGCTTTATGCTTGTTTTTCAGACACTAAAGTAGTAGACTAAAGGGGTAGACAGAAGGAGTATCAATAACGATACCTTGCTGTTGAGCAGGAGGAGGCTTACGGTAATATGTTTGTGACCAAAATAAATCAATTTATGAGAATGATAACATGTATGAGAAGAAAATGATGATTTTACTTTATATGTTTTATTATAGGAAGATTTATTTTTAAATAAGTTTAAAAATCCTTTTTATAATCTTATAAATTGGGTGAAAGTGACTGCATATGGAATTGTGAGTTTAACAGACTAATTTCAGAGAAGTAGAAGGAAAAATATAGCTTATTTTTGATATCTGATTAATAGAACATATGTGAATGCTTGCAGCTCTTAAGGCTTCATTCCCCTTCTCTCCAATAGCTACAATTAAAATAAACTGTCTTGTTCTTTGGCTTGCTATTACTTGTACTTCAGGCACAGTTTGCACTAAGGGTAATTGCATGGAGAACTTGACAGCTGTGTTGAACTGTAGTGTGACTTGTGGTTACCTGCAACTGCTCAAATGAAAGTTACAATCTCATTTCCATTTTCATCTGAGAACATGGGAGCAGTACATTATAGAAAGATAGTTAATAACACACCTGTTCTAGCAAGAATTTAAAAGTTTATAGTTAGTGAACAGATGGCAGACAGACTTTGGCCTTTATAATTTTTTTAAGTTTTCCTGAAAACTGGACTAAGAAAACACTATATAATGACTATAGCCCAGTCTGTGTCCTGTGCTAATATCCTGTGCTGGTTATCTTTTTTAAAAATTTATTTGTAGTATAAGAATTTGAACTGGATTTCTGTGGTGACCAAACTCTTCTTGACTTGTACAGAAGTGTATCAAGTAGATATCAAAGCCAGTGTTACCTGGAGTGATGGCCTGGAGCTGGCCAGTTAGACTCTGACCATTTATCTAAAGAAGGTGAAATATGCCTTTATAATCAATATCAAGAAAGCCATTTATCTGAAATACCAATCACCTTCAAAAGTGCTTTCATTTGGACAAAAGAGAAAGGAGGAGCCTGGTAATGTAAAATCTGGTTTTGAAAATTTTGAACTAAGCTCTTTGAAGAGGAATCCTATAAGTTTTTGGTACATAATGACTGCTGTACAACTCAAGCACACAGGTATGAAAATAACTGTAACTTCTATTGCTTCTGTGTGATTGCTAGAGCAAGTATTTTTATGCCTACCTATTATATAGTTGGGAGTTGCCAGCAGGTGCAAAGTAAATGATGTCTGTGTTCCATTTTCCCTGTTTCCCCCATTTATGGTGTTTAAATACATGGCAGAGAGGAGGAGAAGAATAATTCAGATAGGACGCTGGGGAATTTTTGGCTTCTTTCTGGTGGAAAAGAATGACTGAATTTTTGAATTTAATTAATTCAGACTATAAGAGATAGGTGAACCATTTTCTTGTTTGGTTATGTCTGAATCAACTAGTCCAAACTAAGAAAACATTAATTAAATTTGTGTAAATGTGGAACATGCTATTTGCATTCAAATGTATAAATTCTATATGACCTTGTCCAGTTCCATTCTCACTGAGACCAGAGAAATGGTCTGATTATGAGCTTTGGGTCTGTATCTCTGTACAGCTGCTGACATTTTTAGGAATTTATCAATGTGCAGACTTAGGTGTTGCTCCTAATTGTTCTGGTGTTTTGCTGCTAGCCAGGGTTAAAACCACAACAGTCCTTTTTGGCTGCCAGCAAAACACCACAACAGTGATAAAAAGGGGAGAGCAATAAAGAGAGATGGACTTGGAGGGAAGGATGGGAGAAGAAAGAGGGGAAGAAACATAAAATGAGACCTCCAAACCCATTAGGTAAGAACACAGGTGCTGTAGGGAGTAGGGATGGGTGAAATGGAGAGACACAGTAGGATTTTCCCCACTTTATATCGATTCAGCAGTTCAGGTCTGGCCAGCTTGGCGGTCTTGGGCTCCACATTTAACAATGCCGCCACAACCAGCCTCTTTCATGCTGTTAGCAGAGGAGCTGCACTCTTGGGAAAGAAACGAGTCCTTGGGAATGATGGAGCCAGTGCTGCCAGGCCATCCTTTCATCTCATCCCTTCAGACCTAGCCTAAGCTCGATTCTTGGAGAATATATGCAGTTGGCCTTAAAAGTAATATGGCCTTGGATTGCCTGTACCCTAGAAAATTGCATGTCCCACTGTCCCTTCCTACACTGTGTAAGAGTTTGAAGTGGCAACATTTACTCTGTCAGTAGTTATATCCTGTATTTGTAAACTGGAGAAGAGAGGTATGCATAGAAAGAAAAGTCCATGGGAATTATGATGACCTTCCCCTGGTGACGGTGTGTTAGTACTTCTACCATGAACCTTTATTCTCAATGTTTATAACTTGGCTGTAAAAAACATTTCCTGCAGACCCTTTCTGGGATGCATTAGCGGTTATAAACTTAATTGGAAGAAAAGCAGTTACATGCTTTTTACAGGTGTTACTAACAAGTTCATATGGGGAAACAGCGTGAAGGTACTGATGACCTGGTGGGAAGCAGCTTGCCCATTTTCTTGAGTTATAACCCTCTCTCTCCTCAGCTCCAGCAGGGAGAAATACCCCACCCCTTTTGATGGACATCCACCACCAGCTGTGTACACATGCAGCCAGCTCTAATTCCCTTTGTAAATATCTCCCATCAATGGTCCATTCCCTGACAACCGGAACTCTTTGGCCAAGTCAGAAGTCTTGCCTCGTTACTGCACGGTCACTTCTGTAAACCTTAGACAGATGTTAAGGCTGTCCTTCTTACCTACCTTCCCCCCTTAGCAAGGGTCTTAGTTACGATAATAGTTTAGAGTGCTGTTCACGTAGTGTGAGCTGTACACTCAATTTCTACTCTCATAATGGAGATAGCCATTAAACACCACACATTTTGGCATTCCTAAAGAAAAGAAAAATTTGAGAGGTCGGAGTGCAGCTTGGAAACAGAGAAGTCAACGTTCCCTGGTGTGGGTTGCTTTTTATTTACATTTATGTATTTTTTTTTAATTTATTTTTATTTCCAGTCTTTCTTGAAATAGACCTCTTCAGGCAGTACATGTGGGTTGTTTAGCTATAGATACTTTTGTGCAAAGAAAAAAGGAAATATATCTGAAAGTTTGTGCTTTTGTTTATGCTATGTTTAAGTGGTCTTAGACCAGGTAAGTGAATTATTTTGGGTTTGATTTTTGTTTATCCCAGAGCTCCTGTATTGTGATCTAGCACAGTAAATGATGCTCAAGGTGAGCAGAAATGTTCTTGGTGCAGTAAAACGTGAGTTATCTATGGGACTCATTAACAGAAGGCACTCTGTGCAGTTTTTACCATTGCTGCAACTGTGACATGGTCATTCCCGCGCTGCAGAGATGCTGATAGCTCTGTGCTTTGTCTGCCATTGTTGTGCTCTTGATACACAATTATTAGTTTCTTGTCATGCAAGGAAATTGCACAAACAGGTTCTGTACTATCCTTTTCCGTCAGAGCCACAAGTTCAATATGTTATGGACTGCAAATTTGGGCTCATTTTTTCCACTGAAGATCCCAAAGGAAGGAACGAATCAATAGTCACTAACAGCTTCTTCAGTTGATTCATTCTTTGATGCTTTAAACTTTAATTTTCTCCCTTATGGTGAAGGAGAACATAGGTACAATAAAGAGCATTGCACCTATCTGGCTGACTTGATTCTGATAAATAGCTCTTTTAAACTTTAAACAACACTCTTTAAAAAAAAATAAATAAAAAAATGTGCTGTTTCAAGTTTCTTCATCATCCATTTTCAGGTCAGATCTTGTGTGCTGGTATTGAACTTGCGCAAGATGTTAAATCTTCGTTACAGTCATTCTCTGTTGTCCACTGCATTGGCTAAAATTACATAGAAAAAAAAATGTGACCAATGTTCTGGTCTCTGCAAAGAATGAATAATATCTGCTTGAGAGAGTGGTAATTGCTTTAGATACAAAAGCAGGAGTTTAATAATAACCGATCTCTTCATTGGGTAAAGTATAGCCCAAGACACTAATGTTTCATCCTTCGTTTGTTTGCTTTTCTTCCTGTTGCTTGAAGAGCAAATATTGAACAGGGGAAAAATCTAAGTTGGTATTAAAAAGAATTCCTGCATTAAACTTTGCTAAATTGGATAAAGAAGTTAACATTGTCTTCCCCCACCCCCCGCCCCGGTAACTCTATCTACAACTGTGTTGTGTTACTAGCTTTTAAATTGAAAGGAGTGTGGATTAGTGCTCAAAACCAATGTGGTTTATAACTAGGAAATATGTTACTAACTGCTAGTTAATTTTTGTATGTATATATTTATTTTGTTTGTAAGAAGAGCCATCCAAATGCCTGGGCTCACAATGCACATATGTATGAACTGTACAGCAGCCAGTTTGATTTCACAGAAGGAATTACAGGACAATGTTCAGAAACCAAAATCCTGTTACAAAAATAACTTACTGTATCATCTTCCATCTGAACATTTTGAAGTACTTAATTAATTGTGATTAATTTTTGTCTTCTGCTGTTGAGATAAATTTTATTCCTATGTCTTACAGAGGAGGAAGGCAGATTATCAGCTGGTGTAATGCAAGAATATGCACTAGGGTTATGTATCTTCCTCTTTAGAACTTCTTTGCTTAAACTGAAACTGTCCTTTTACTTTCAAGACATAGCTATAGATTTTTAGACAGTTCCTGCAGACTTCACCTGCTGTCTGCTTGTGGAGTTCAACATGAGTGTTCTCATTCAGATGTTCAGATGCAGGCTGCCTGCTGGTACTTTCCAGCCTGGTTTCCATGGAAATTGGAATTAGAGGGGTGAAAATAAAACAAGAGTATTTTCTTAATCTTCTAGTTAATCCAGAAGTTCTCATACCTTGGTATCAAGATTGTTTTGCTTTTAGTTGGCTTTTACTTGTGATGCCAACCTTTGCAAAATAAAAAATAAACTGTCATTAGAGCAGTTATGACAATACCTGTTACTGTAACTCTGGAGAGGTGTACGAGATCACCAGTGAAGGACGAAGAAGGGAGAATTGAATTGGACTTTGCAAGGACAAACTGATGAAAGGGTGTGAGGGAATACCCAGTGGCAGAGGTGGTAAGCTGTGACCGAACTTCTTGTCAAGACATAGCGTGCATTGTGAAAAATGTTGACAGTAATTAATTGAATAGTGCCACATGAACCTGGGGGAGGAAACATCCATTTTGGATAATATCTAATTTCAATGCTCTGGACTGAGTGTGAAACAAAGGACATAATCTAATGCATTCAGAGCATAATTTAGGGTTCTCATGTCTCCCTAGAGATTCCTGCTCTTTTCCTCCACATTACTGACACTGCCATATCAGCAAAGTCTGGGCTGTGGAGCAGTTGCCGTACAGATGGCTATATATATGGTGGGGTAAACTTCCTACTTATTGCAAGCAGCGTATTCCTATATACACTCTTCTGCCCCTTCCCCAGTGGCTGAACCCCAGCCACGGCTTTCTATTGTTGGGAAGAGGAGATCCGAGGTCCTCTAGGCCAGAGCACTATTCCTCTTATTTTGGCCAGGAGTGACCAGTCAAATTAGCACCGAGTCAGGAACGGGGAGGGAGCAGGCCTACGCCAGGCCCAAAGGAGGATTAGCTGTACCCACCTCTTTCCTGACAGTTGCTTGTGTGGCCGTTCCAGGCCTTTTATTCTGCTTCCCCAACCTTACCACTGAGAACTTTTCCTGATACATAACCTGCGTCTTCTTTGCTGCAGCTTAAGCTCGTTGACTTGTACGGATGATGGGTGCCTCCTGCTTCTCTCTCCCTGCAGGTACCTTTTATATACCTGAAGAGTGTTTATGTGTCTTCCCTCCCGCTAGATTTTACCATCTAGGTTAACAAATTCCACTTGTCTCCTCTTTCGTGTATGGTGCACAAGAGTATCTCTAAACCTGACATGTTTTGAAAGTAACTCCTTGAAATATGAGCCTTTTTTCATCCCTCAGATTTGTTTAGAAGAGAATGCAGGGTGTAGCAGTTCTCTAACATGACATATGACAGTTCCCTAAACATGGCATAATCTTTGATTAGCTAATGTCTAATGTCCCATTTTTACACCGCAGAAACTCTCCTACACTGTAGTCTGTGACCTTTCTTTTTCTAGAAGACTTGGTTGACTTTTTACACCGCAGAAACTCTCCTACACTGTAATCTGTGACCTTTCCTTTTCTAGAAGACTTGGTTGACTTTGGTGAGTATGTTGACACTGGCTATAGACTTGAAAAAGAAGGGCTTGTTTTGTTTGCTCATTCTCCTTTAGTACTAGTTCAGTTCTGGAAAGGTGATCTGATAGTAGGAATGAATGAAATTTAAATAGTTAAAAAACAGGAGGTTTGAGTAAAGATACCAAAATGTTTTATTTTCATATTTCTGAGTGGGTGGGTTTTCAGTTTTTGATTTCCTGATTCTCTTCCCCTTACCATAACCCACAAGGTGAATATAAGCCTGTTACCCAAACCTTGGTTTTCAGCAGTGGTTTTCTCTAGCTTTTCTCGTATCTACAGAAGATCAGATGCACTGAGAGCATAGCTATAAGGAACAAGGGCATTGCTTCCACTTCTGCCAGGGATTCATAGTCTGGATAAGGTACAAACTGGCACTGAAAAGCAGATAGCTTGCAGTGATGTTAAGAGGAAACCTGCAAGCTTTGAAAGAAATTATCTTCTAAAGCTAGTTTGCATCTTTTGGGTCATTTTAGACTTCTTAGTACTACTGGAGAGCTAGCTAGCATAAGGAACTGTACACTTTTAGTCTCAAACCAGCCAGAAGATTGCCTTGTTTTATTGGATTTGTATCTACCTAGGACCATTCAGCTTAATACACTAAAATCTGATCTCTATGTGGTGCAAAAATATGGGCAGTTTGGGGTAGACTCAGACTTCAAAGAGGTTAGGTCTATTATCTGAAGATCAATAGGTCCTCAGACTTCAGTATCAAGACTTCCAGGTATAAAACTAATTAACACATATTAGTCCACTTAAAATAATTGGATGGGCAGAGAACTCTGGATACGTGTGAGCATAAAAATTTTTTAAGACTCCAGCTGGCGCAGATCTCTGTGCCATCCTGCTTATGGAATAGAAAGCATGGTCAGAGCACAGGGCGCTGGTGCACAGCACAGAGTCCTAGCTGGCTGCTAGCATAGTACAAAGCCCTTTCTGGAGTTCAAGGTCCTCCACTACAACTAGCTCCTCCTGAGAGGTGTATTCACCCTCGTTACTGTTACGAGAAGTCACAGTTAGGCTTCACTCAAAACTACGTAGTCTTAAAAACAAAAAACTGAGCAAGAGATTTCACTGGTGTTTAGGTGTCATGTTAAGTGTTCCAAGATCAATAAAACATGCTCCCCTGAAAGGTGAGTGTTGACTAGCCCCTGTTCTCTGGGTACTGGATATAAATCTGTAGCTGTAAAATAGCACTTTCAAAACAGCCTCACCCTCATAATTGTGGGGGGAGCCAGGGCTGAAGAGGGGGCTCTAACTCAGTGAAGCTTAATTCTAGAAGCAGAAATGTGAGTATGTGTGTTTGCAGTCTCTTTGCCTACCATCATAAGAGTGCTGGTGGCTGAAGGTGTGTAGGAAGGAAACTCTCTCCAGAAAACAACATCTCTTGCAAGAAGGCTTACTTGACCTTTATTTCTGAAATGTTTTGTAAAGCCTTCCCAAGGCATACAGCTCAGCTACTGAAGGAAGAGACAGAGTGCATCAGCAGCAGCAGAAACTGCAGGGAGCTCTGATAGCTGCTCATGATAGTAATGTGACTAAGTATTGCTAAATGAAAGCAGTATGTTGAATGACTGATTTCTGTATACCAGAGTTTAGGATTTTTATTTTTTAGTGCTTTCATCTATTTGTGAAATGGTTGCCCAGGCTGTATATAAATCACGTGGACTGAGGGGGTGTGTATGTGTGTGTGAGTGTGCTATACAGAGGCACTCTTGCAGAGGACTATAGTTTTGAAGTCCACTGCCAAAATGTACGACTTGGCCAACACAGTGCAGGATGTGGGTAGAGTTAAAGAGCATGTAATTGAGCAGAGAAATTGAAAGATAGACATGCCTACTCATACAGCAAGTAAGGTAGAATGTTAGTACTTTTTCTAGAACAACTACCAGTCAAGGTTGAGGAGCACAGGGAATTTGTATAGGTCTCAGATGAATATAGCTGTAATGCTGGAGGAGTCTTGGATTCATTGGTTTCACGTGGGTACAGCAGACCACACTGATATTTCATTACTACTAGAAGAATTTGATTGTGGGCTGAAAGGGACTATTCCCTCACCTTTTAAAGGTCTCAGGGGTGCCTACACAGAAATATCTGTGTTCCCCATTTCAGTAGTGTCTTACCTCTCTCTGGCTACTTTGAGGTAGTTCAGAAGCAAGGACAGATCTCTTGGCTGGTATGCATTAATCATACAGAATTTGATTGTGTAAAGTATAGGAGTAACAGATACTTGATTTATTTGATACCAGTTTCTTAACATGTTTATTATATTCCTTTTCCCCTTATATTTCAATTCAACTATTTAAGCAGATTGTTATACTAAAAATATATCCTTTCATGATCTGGGAAAACTCACAGTCCTGAGAGAAGTAAGCAATGGAAACAGCATCAGACATGACCATCAGCCTTTTCTCCCAGATTTACTTCAGTTGTATTGTAACCCACAATTCTGTGGAAGGTCTTCAATGTTTTGAAGAGCAAAGCATTTTTTTCAGAGGATGTGGGAATAATGGAATTTTTCCTAAAAGTTTTCTTGCAAAAAGAATATAAGTTAGAAAAAAGATGGGCTAAAATTTACATTGCTAACTTCTAAAAAGAAATCTATTTCAAGAAACTCCTGTTTGTTTTGTCCTTCTCCACCCCACCCACCCTCCTCCACCACTCCTTTTTGCTAGAAGAGTGGGAGAGTACGGGGAGTTGGGTTCTGTATCCAAGATGCTCACAGTGTTAGCTAACTTTTATTTTCATAAGATACCCATAAGAACAATGTTTGTCTGCTCTAAGGCACGCTGCTTACTTTGGAGTAGTCTGCCACGTGTTTTGGACTTGTTTTTAACTCCCTAGGATTGAAAAACAGAATTAAAATGATGTAGCATACAGTCCTCTCCATTATTATAATCATGAGAGCTCTCTTCCAGCTGTGCATTTTTCAGAAAAGGACATCCCACTTACAGTGATATACTGGTAGGGACTTCTTCCAGACCTGCCTTTTTCTTTTCAACTGACTTTATTAATGCACAATTTTTTCTGTCCTTCCTATTTCTTCTTGGATTATCTGGTGGGATGGGAGTGCTAAAACATACATTTTGCTATCAAAACATCTGGGCCAGTCATGCTTTCAATTTAAAGATAAACTACAGTGACATTCTCTGTGCTTAAATTTTTTTTTTCATGCTAGAATTATTTTATTTGTAGTAATGCTCTATGACGTGGTTCTCCTGTCTTTTGGGATACTATAACATAATAGGCACTATAAATAACAGCTGCTAATGTCTACAATCGTGCACAACAGGCAGTAATTCAACCACGTGTCTCCTTTCTGTCATGATGGGAAATATCAGACACTTCTGCACCAATAATGCATATGATCCCCAAAGCTGTTAGTGGTGCTTATTGTAGAAGCATGTTACCAGAGGCAGTGCTGCATCCTCTGCACTTGAGATTAAACTGTAGCAAATGCTTCCATGCGTGTGGTTTAGTCGTCTCGGTATGACTCTGCATTGAGTAAGACACCAGCTGTATCTCCAGAGAATCTCTCCCAAATTGCCATCTGAAAAGAGTGATGCTGTTGAGGGGGGGGAAAGTAGATGAAGAGCCCAGGAGCAGCAAAACCTGTCCTATCAGCTTATCCCTCTTGGGGCAAAGATTATTGGGGCAGGGAAGGGGCAGAGAAGAAGGTGGTAAAGATGTTTCACAATAAAGGAAGGTGATATTTCAGTATACCTCTGTGAAAGTAATTCTAAAAGATTAGATGCATGTTGTCATTTGTAGACTATTTCGTTTTTATTAAAATATTTTGGTTTTCTATACTTAAGTAGTTAAATGCCTAAGTGAGGAAATGTGAGTTGGTAGTTGACCAAGGGTGCTGTCCTAGAGTCCCCCAGGACTTATCTGGACACAGCTTAAAAGCAAGGAAGAAGCGATGGGGAAGAGTACCGTACCAGAGAAACTGCGAGAAGCATAACTCACAACTGTGCTACTCTGACAGCAAACTCTAGGGATGAATCATCAGAACAATTTCAGTGGTATATATAGGAAACCTAAACTTACCAAAGAATAGCGATGGCATGACAAAAAGCCATGGGGGCATTTGCAGGCTTTCTTACCTTATATAATGGCTTCTTGAATGTCCTTTATCAACTGAGGACTGATCTTCTGTACTGTACCATTAAAACTTCTTGTGAGCCAGGAGCCTCCATACTGAACATGGGCAGAACAATGCTGGAGGCTTCAGCTGACAGAAGTTTAATTCATGAACCACCTTCACAAATATATTTGGAAATTGTGAGTCACAGAAATCAGCCCACAAGGCATAAGAAATTACATCATGGTTAAGCTGTAGGTGATTATAAATATAAGGGATAAGATACCACATAAGCTTCAGGGAAAGGAAGTATATTTTGAAAATGCTTCGGTACTTTTTGCTCTCTTGCTCATTCGGACGACAGTTGGAGGAAGCAATACGAAATTGAAAAGCCTGAAGAGAAAGGACCAGCGTGGCATGGACTGTTTTTAATGTTTATTAAAGGAAGTGTCCTTTCTCTTGATGTCATAATGACAAAGGAATCATGGACAGTCATGAGCACCTCTGCATTAGGGCTAGTGATCCATTTTTCATATACCCGAATATAAATCTTGCTGATGTATTCTATTTGCACTAAATATATATTATAACGATTCTTTAAAAAAGATCATTAGAATTTGTTGCCAAGTGCTGAAATTTTCTAACTCTCTCTTGTTTCTATGGAAACTGTAATAGTAAGAAGGCACAATAAACAAATGCACTGTAGCATTTAGCAGGACATTTGTTTTATTAGTAGTTGTCCAGATTAGTCTGGTGACAGGTATTGTGCAGTTGACCATCTGAACAGTAAAGTATCTGTTTCATTTTCACTGAAGATTTATCTTCCAGCTTCGAGGGCTCTTGCTTTGTTTTTTAATAATTTTCCTAACTCAGTGCTGGGGTGGTATGTGCTAGTAGTTAGTACATTACTGCTGGTAGTACTTGCTTAGCTCAGAGGAGAGCAGTCAGTGCTTAATAATGTTTATAAAGTGCTTCGGAAGTAGGAAAATCTTAAAGTACAGAAGTACACTTTTTGCTAGCTAATGCAGAAAATGAAAAAACTTCTTTTGCCTGTGATTCTTTTGAACATGCTTATGTGGCACGGTCTTCCAGGGACATAACTGGAAAGGCACAGCCTGCTGTCTAAGAATAAAGAACATGCCTTTCGTGGAACAAATTACGTCTCATGAAGTGGAGTGTCATCCCTTGGAGCACTGCACAATTGCAGTCCTTGAAGTATTTTGCGCAGCAATGAGAGCTCTGTATGTTCTGGACTGCCAAATGCTTCAAAGATGGCGAGGAGGCTGACCTCCATCTGCCCCTGCTCTGCCTGGCAGGACTGGCAGGTTGCGGGCAGGAGCACGCTGTGCATCCCTGGCAGCGGTGGGGACTGTGTGTCTGGCAGGCACGTGCACCGAATCGAGGAGGCAAACTTGGCGCTCAGTGGTGATACAATGAAGTTCCTGTATGATTACTGATCTCGCCTTCTGTTTTAGAAATGAACAGTCCTTCTGTAAAACCAGTTTCAGGATGACTTACTACTGCTGAAAGGGGTACTCAGGTTTCCAAAGATTAAAACTGTGGATAAATTGTTCAGGTGGCTTGGTGAATAATATGCCTATGCTATACTTCTGGAGTGGTTTATGAGGAATTAAAAAGTAAAAGCTCAAATAGTCAAAGTTAGGATGGTGGAAGCCTGTTTGGTTTCGGTATGGTAAAGAGATTGCTGGCACTTAAGTTACTGGGAATTTACTCTGAACTCTTCCTCTGGGCTGCAGGATGTCACCTTTCCTTTGGTTTGTAACATTAAATACACTTCAGCAGCTTATAGAGAACTGGCATACAGTAAGCAAGATACTTATCTTTTTCTTTGCTATGGACACCTTATGATGCTTATTTCATTGAAGACCTGCTGTGTTCAGTATGTAACAAAATCAGTTGATAACTTTAATGGTAGTCACTTTTAAAAATGCTCTAGAGAAATGGATGGGGGAGGGCTAATGAAAGAAAGGTGTTGATTCATTTCTTGAAACCCTGCTGTTCTTCTGGTGGTGGTGGTGGGAGACACCAAAAGCCCATCTTGTAGGTTTTCCTTTTTAAATTCTTTAGCAGTACTCTGAATGTCATTGTTGCTACAGGGAATGGGATAACCTGTCTGATGAGGAAACTTTTTGCATTTTGGATACAATGGCGATGAATGGTGCTTCTCAAAGGCTTTGATGCCCAATAAGAAGTACGCTGTTGGATGGTTCTTAAGGTATTTACTTCTGTCTGTGCAGACACAAGTGTCTGGTTATCATCCAAATGAGAGACAGCCTCTCTAGGCAGGCCATCAGATTTGACAGGGACTCTTCAGATACTTTCCACCACTTCAGAGAGACTGGCTCTGTGAGGGAGCCTCCCATGCTGAGACAAGCTTCTTCAGAACTGTGAACTCAAGGTGCTAATGAAGGCACATCAGCCTGCACAGGCAGAGAAGATGGTTTTGAAGGAGTTAATAGTATTTTATTTTTCTTGTTTTTTCATGGGGGGCAGACTGTAAGCCTTTAATATGATTGTTTTTCCATTTCTTGTGTTAACTTGAAAGAAAATAGATTGCATCATACATCATTCAATATATAAGGGGGGCTTATAAGTGAGACAGAGAGACTTCTTACTGAGGCCTGTAGTGACAGGGCAAGGGGCCACGGATTGAAACTGAAAGAGGGTAGGTTTATGTTGGACATAAGGAAGAAATTTTTACAGTGAGAGTGAGACACTAGAAGAAGAGAAGTTGTGGATGCCCCATCATTGGAAGTGTTGAAAGTCAGGTTGGATGGGGCTTTGAGGAACCTGATCTAGCAAAAGATGTCCCTGCCCATGGCTGAGGGGTTGGACCAGATGATCTTTGAAGGTCTCTTCCAGCCCAAACCATTCAATGATTCTACGATTTTTTTGTTGGACTTCAAGTTACTGGAATTAAAATTAAAGAGTCAGTAAACTCTGATTTCTTGTCCTTTTAATTGCAGTGAGATTCACCTTCATAGTGAAAAGCAGCTTCTGGACATAGGGTGGACATCTTCAAATTCTCAGCCTTGTAGCCATGAAGATACTGCTCTGTTGGAAATCTGAAAAGATTACTGTCAAGTAATAGTTGCTGGGCTGCATTCGTTGTTTTCTGATAGAGCTGATCTCTGACTTGTTTACTCAAGTAATTTATATGTGGGGAGGCTGTAGTCATCTTTCTTCTTTTGAAACTCTACCATTTAAGTCCTTGTGGAAGACATCCTGTGCCACTTCATTATTTTATTTTGTTGAGTTGTAAGTCAAGAGCATCACAGATATATTCTCTGATGTTTTATGTTTTCGTTTTCCTTAGGGCCTTTCATAACTCAGCATAGTCAATAACTCCAATCTGCTCCCTTGTTGGTAGTTCTTTTCATTCTTTACTTTTTTTTTATTTGGCAGCTTTATCACTTTATTAGATATTTTGCTGATTTCCATGCCTGATGTTTTTCAGTTCCCTATAGGATTCTATGTGCTTATTATTGTCTCTCTAGTTTTGCTGCCTTTCTATTTGATCTTCTAATTTTGTTCTTTATAACTTACCTGACTTTTTCTTTCTCTCTTTTTTTTTTTTTTAATTCATGTAAGAAACACTTCCTAGGTTGATATTCACTATACTTACACTTGAGTAATTTAGTCTTTAGAGCCAGTAGATTCTTAGCTATTTGACATTGTATAATGCTCAGCTGATTTATCTGAAAAAATCTTTTAGCGTATTGTCATGCAAGTTATTGACAAACTGCTTGCAGTAGTAAACTGCAGAGCATCCTTAACTGTTACTGACATCTTTGCTTGGCATTTTAGAAGACATATGGCTTCCTACAAAACTGTTGTTATTTAACTTAAATTTTGTTGCCTTCCTGTTGGATCTTTTGACTAAGGTATAAATACTGTACCATAAATATTTATTTTCCCATTCAAGGAATCTGGTGTGTGTTAACCAAGGCTTAACCTTGAGCATTCAAGGAAAACCTGGGAGGCTTTGCTTACAGTACAAATATTTTGGTGTTTGATTCCTCTCTGCTTCCTCCTGGCATTGGGCACACATGCACACCACATTAATTTTAAAAATTTGTCTCTCAAGCCATATAAGTAGGATGGGATGGGAGTGTGAAGAGTCAGCTCATTTTGCAACAGAAACAAAGATATGGGGTTTTTTTGTTGTTGTTGGGGGATGGCTTTAGGGGTTTTTTTTGTTTTTTTGTGGGTGGGCAATAAAGTTAAGGGTGGAATTTGCATCCATTCTAACTTCACTGTCTTTTTTAGTTGCACCCTGGGCAGCCAGGGTGAAGGCACGGCAGTCATATCACAGTGCTGTTGCTCTTTACACTGAGTTTCCAGACTCCCACAAGCAGCATGCCATCTCTAACACAATTGATTCCTATTGCTAAGGATTTGTTTTTCAGAAATATCCTTCCTTTCCAAGTATCCTGGGTTAGCATTTCCCAAGTTCTTAGGTGATGATAAGGCTTGTCCATAATTTAGGATCTCTGGTATGGTCGAGTAGTACATCTTTCTGTGTCTTCACAAGCATGTTCTGTATTGTAACATTTGATATCTTCCTTGTAGATGGTAATTGTTAACTTATAACAATCTGCCTACTTGCACAGTTTCTCATGGAACTGATGACTAATTCTGTATATAGTTTAATTAAATAATTTTATGATAATTTCGACTTTTTGGAGAATGTGAAATATGCAAGACTTCTGCCTAACGGCATGTTGTTTAATCCAGTACAAAACCACATTTTTCATTGTAATTGTATCTATCTAGTTTGGCCACAGGTTTTTCATGTACTTTTCCATTTTAAGTCATTCAGAAAATCACAAAAGACCTCTAGGTCTGGAAGAGGATTTGAACAGATCATATAGTCTCTAGAGTACCCTTATCCTATGAAAGCTCTGTTTGTGCCTGCCAGGAGGTCATTCTTGATGGCTGTGCAGCCTGTGAGAGGTTCCACAACTCTCTGAAGCAGTGTAGGTCTATGTTTGATTAGTCTTACTGATAGATATTGTGCAAAATATTTCAAACTGAATGTATCCTGGTGCAGCTTTAAATGTAACTGTCATTGTTCAGTCCACCACAGATATGGCGAAGAGGTGATTGCTATCTCTTTTCACAATGGCATTTTATGTGTCTGGAAACCAGTGCCCTTGATTCGACATTTCTCTTTTTTGGGAAAAAAATGTTGAAATAGTTTCTTGGCCCTTGACCATTTTTTCTAAACCTCTTGGGAAAAGGTAAACCTTGCCTTGTACTCTTTCTTTCAAAATCCCTTCCTCAAGTGTGATGTGAGTGCATTGAAATATTCTCATTCACAGGTAAGGAAATGTGATCAGAATTCATAGGTCACAAGAGTGTTTGTCCTGTAGATATTTTTAAAGCCCGAAATAAAACTTGGGTTTGGTTTTTTTTTGTTTGTTTGTTTGTTTTTTTTAATTAAACATTTGCCTCTGTTTCTGATATTAGTTGAAAAGCAGATGACATAGGCCAACACAGCAGCCCCACAGAATTGATCCTTCTTAAACTATGGGAATTGGAAGCATAACAAAGAAGTCCCAGTTTAAGCGCTCAGTTTTAAGAAGTCAGTTATATATTCAGTTATTGATTGTCTCCCAGATAAATAGGAATTAGGGCATGATGACTTCTTTGTTATCAAATATACTTGCTCTTCATTCTTTCCTTCCCCTAGTTCTCCATCTGTGGTAAAACAAGCACTTTAAAAAAGTATTCCTGTATATCTTGTTATCCATAGTACCTAGTTCATTGCATTGCATCAGTTTAGAAACAATCTTTGCAGAAGGGCAAGAAAAACATTTAGCCTATTCTCATGAATTTCAGCTGTGTAATTTTTAACATTAAAGCTTCATTTATGTTATAGTTATTGACTTTGGGATGCACAGATAATACGGAAATTTCAGCAGTCAATGAGTAAATCATAGTAAAAAATCAGTTGACTACTGCAGTGACCCTTGACTATTGCTGTATTTCGTATTGGCATATTTTTGTAAAACAACTAACATCCCAGTGATAATCCTTGTTTTCGTTACTTAAGTGTTTTTAATTGAATATATTCCTATTCAAATTGCACACTAAGAAGTAAATCTGTGGGAGTTTAATTACTCTGTTTTCTTATGTTATACAAAATATACAAATCCAGTTAGGCAATTGCTGCAATGATGATTTTGAACATTAAGTATTTTATGCAAATGAATTAAAGAGCATATATGCTTATAGCAAAGGCTGCATAATTGCCTTCCATCTAGCTTTTTTCTCCTGCAGATTTCTTAATATTAAAACCTAATCAACTGTTTTTCAGCCTGTGTGTGCTAGTTAGTTTTTTTGAAATTAAGGGGCCTGAAGAAACTATAGTCAGATTGTAACTTCTTTGGAGGCATTGACTTAATTTTTTTTTTTTTTTTTTTTTTTTAGGTCTGACTATTGTTTTGCAATTCAAATGTAACTTTATCTTCTGTCTGGGCCATTCACTAATGCTTCTGGGGAATCTATTAATGTAATATTTAGGAGTTTAATCAGTTTGTCTTTTCTCAGGATCACCTCGAGTTAGTTAACAAATGCCAAGATTATTTCCAAATTTGGCTGTGTAGATTAAAACTCTATGGAACTGGCTCCTGGGCTTTCTGTCATACAGATAGGAATGTTTCGGTAGGCCTGACTCCTTCCTTGATGAGGACCTGATACAGCAAAGCACTTAAAAGTGTGTTCCCTCAAGGGCATTACAGGAAAATGTAACTGTCAGAACAAAGTTTAATGGATGATTTTAAATAAATCAAGAAAAAAAAAATTTAGAGGACTGAAGCCATTGTAGTTGAAGGAAGTTACAGTATTGATGATAAAATGAATTAGGAGGTTTTAATAAATATTTCTATTCTGTATTTGACTTTTCAGGTTGAAGGCTTATATTATGCAACTCAGACTTTCTGTGACAGTGGTATCTAAGAATAATGTTAGTATCTGTACAGTCAGGTCATCTACATTCAAGAGTCAGAAAAAAGTTGTTTGAGAAAGTTCTCAAGTTCATTGTTAATACTAGAATAATTCAAAGATAACTGAGAAATCTAAGTGTAAGTGTCAATATTATACCAGTATTCAAAGTAATAATCAGGATGACTCCTGAAGTAAAATATATTTTTTTTTATATAAAAAAAAAATCCTGTCTCATCATTTGTGTTAGCAAGTAGTTATAGGTGTAGATTCTGTAATGGGTTTTCACATGTTTCTAAGAAAGCAGGTCTTGCTAACAGATTTTTTCAAAGTTTTAGTTGATTTTAGTCAAATGTGTAGAGTGCTGCAACCTGTTTGACTTGATGCAGATATTTTAAAACCATTGCTGTATTACAGCAGAACACAGAGTTAATGGGCTGGGCACATTGAAAGACAGTTCTCAAAAGGTGGTTGGGATGGCAGTGAGACAGGGCTGTTTCTGGAGTGGCTGTGGAACAAGTGGCAACAGGTTCAACCCTATTCAGCACTGAACTGAGGGTAAATATAAAAAAAAAAAAAAAAAAAAACCAACCCTTCTAAAACTTGTATCTGAAAGATAAAATTGGAACCCACTGGGACCAAGAAAAGAAGGTCACAATAACAGAATAGCAAAGAGTATGTTCTTGGAAGTTTCAAATTTTTTATTCTGTGGTGCTGGACAAGGGACTCAAGACACTGTTTTAAAATCATGCTGGGAGTTGAAGGGCTAACTTACTGATATGGTATTGAAATAGAAGACTAGTGAACAGAAAGAGGGTTTTGGCATTATAAGTGTTCTTGAATTTGGTGTTAGTACATCACAGTTTTCTTGGTTGCCTTTTTTAAGTGATCTCGGAAAAACGTATAAGCATGCCAAAAAGAGGGAAAAAATCCCTTAAGATCTGAGTAAAATGCCCCACAGTCAGATTTAGAGCTTGATCTTTGGCTTTTCAGAAACAGAGGTATATTTTGGTTGAACCAGATGAGCATTACTCCAGAGTGAAAGCATCATCTAATGCAGGACTCTTCAATGTGTCCAAGAGAAGTAGAACAAGAGCCCAGATAGACTACGTATAAGGCAATTTTTTTCCATGGTGAGGATGGTTAGCTGGTGGTACACCAGTTTTCCAGAGCAAATTGAGCTCCCACTCAGATCTGTTCTGTCTCATGCCTGTCATACATAAGGAATTTTGGGTTGCCCCTTTCAGCTCAGAGAGGCCAGACCTGTCAAGTCAAAGAGATGTGTTTCTAGAATACGCATGAGACCTGCACTGTAAGATCTAGACAAATGATAACCCTTTTGAATACAAGAGTCCTTAGCCTTTCTGACTTTGGTTTATGGCAGTTCGTAGGGTACTTGTCATTCAAATACCTTGCTAATGCACTTCAGGTAAATGTAAAGATCTTAATCTGTGCTGCTTTGCTATTTACCTGCTTGGCTGGGTGCATGCACTGATTGCCTTTAAGTCTGTAATTGCTGCTTGCCAATTTTGCTAAATATAAAACTAGATATTAGCTGTAGTGAGGTAAGCACTACATTTTAAAAATACTGAATTCCCTTTCCCCTCTTTTTGTTATTTCATCTACACCATTTTTTTTCATTTTTATTGTGTGTAATTTTTCTGCAAGTGCCTTGAGCATTGGTGTTTCGGTGGCCAGGAGGCAGCTGCTGCTGCCAAGGAGAGCACTACATAGACCTGGTGCATGCCTCTTTAAAAGGTTATGATTCAGACAACCAAGTTGACTGGAGTTTTTCAGTAAAATGTAGATGTCTGTGGAGAAATGGAGACTAAACTAGATGATTTAATGATCCTTTCCAGCTCTTTGCAAAACCATGAACTGCACGTGACTGACTTTTCTGATAATTAAGGCCTCCAGGAGCCAGGAGAAATGCTTTCTTCATCACACCCTGCTACCTGTGCAATGCAGCCTGCATATTCTTCCGAAAATTACACTTAAATTACTATCTTATTCCCAGCTGTCTGTAACTTCAGAGCTTTTAACTTTTACCTTAATGTTTTCATGGATGGATCTTTCTGTCTCTGAAGTGATCATTAGTTATGCAGATGAACAAGCTGAAGAGCAATTCCATAGCAGTACCTCTGAATGAATCTGGATGTTAAGAGCAATAAGGAATAACAAGATGTCAAGCTGTGCCTTGGCAAGAAGTACACCCATCCACTAGAGTGATCTTCCTGCCCCTCCAGTAATCCTGTGTCACAAAATGCTCAAAAACTTTTCTAATCTGTTTTTTTTTCATACAAGTAAATACATGTGCTGTGTCCTAAAGCATCTAATAGCTGAATTCAAAGTGAAATTTTAAAAGTATGCGAATATTACACACGATGTGTATGATGAATGTGACTTGCATGGGATTCAGTGCTGAGGCATGTTTCTCAAAACATCAGAAAGTGTTTCCTGAGCAGAGTAGTGCAATATTTTTCCTACTGCATATGAAAATTCTGTACCTTGCCTACACAAGAGAGTAATTAAGCTATGTTTAAGAAAAACTCACCAAAACCACCAAAACTATATTACAGTATCAATGAATTTTCATTGCATTTAGTTCTGTTTCTAGGAAAACATCAGTCCTGGTAAATCAGAAGCATGTAAATTAAATTAATCAGATGTGATGGCAAAGGTATCTCTGTTAAATAAATAACTGCATCATTAGAATTTGAAGCAATGGTTCTGCAAACATTTTGAAGGGACAATCCATGTAACTGAGTAAAGCTGTACTGATTTTAAGTGGGTTCGTGACATGTTACAGGATTCCTGTGCAGGTAGACATTTCAGGATTGATTTACAGATCTTATTCACTTGGTTTTTCTTTGGGGATGTGTGTGTGATTGGTGGATGTACACCTAATCTCACATTTGAGAGAAATAATTGGGAAATGAGGAGAATGTCTTCTTATTTTCTGTCAGAGGGGAGTTACTTTATTACATTTTATGGATGTGATTATATTTCGTAAACTTAATGGTCACTCAGTCACACAAATTCAGAGTCTTGTCATAAAACTGTAGTTCTGCCAGGCACACCCAGAGTAGAAAACCAGTAATTCCCGCAGTTGGATGATTGGAAAATAAGTACATAATTCTCCTAGGCTTTAAGAATTTTATAAAATATTTCTCTTTGATACAAATATTAAGACCAGTTCTCCTATGCGTTCTTATATGCTGATGAACCTGTTGTTTAAAAGTGAATCTACCTTTGTAGGCTGGAGGCATTGGCAAGGCAGGTTCCATGTATCATGCATTGCAAAAAGATCAATCCAAGACTAGTGCAAACCAAGACTGTTGACAACCTCTTAACTGAATTTTTTAATGGGAATGATAATTCATGCTTCAGAGAGTGGAAATTTTAAACCTTATTAAAAACTAAAAGCAATTACAGTGACTCAGAAAAAAATAAATACAGTAATTGAAACTAGAAAAGACTATAATGAGATTATAACGGTACAATAATAATAAAAACAAATAATAAGCAAAAGAAGATTACACTATCAAATATGTAAAGCTCCTGACAATAGCTTGTGAAAAGAATGGGTAAGATGGATGGGGAACATTTTGGAAACCTGATGAGGGAGTAATTATCTGTGAGCTGTGCTGCAGAGGCACTACAGGTGGTAAAACTGCCCTCGTGGAGAACAGGGCCAAACCTTGCCAAACCTGAGCTTTCTCTGTACATGTGCTGGGAGAGTGACATGGGGAGGACAACTGGGGGATGTGATCCACTTTGTTGGGGGGGAATCTGAAAGCAGGACACGTCTTGAATTGCTCACGTTCAGTTATAAATTATTTCCCATAGTGCCAATTCGGGCCTGTGATACTATCCTATTTTAGCAGTGATATTGGAATTCAAAAGTGAGAAATTAACTAAAGAGAGGTCAAAATATTGTTTTTCTTTGTACTGTAGTAGCTCCCAAAGGAAAGACACAGATCTGTTGGAGTGAGTCCAGAAGATGGTGAGAGGGCTGGAGCACCTGCCCTATGAGGACAGGCTAAGAGAGTTGGGGTTGTTCAGCCTGAAGAGAAGAGAAGGGTCCGGGGAGGCCTTCTGCCAGCCCTCCAATACCTAAAGGGGGCTACAGGAGAGATGGGGAGGGACTCTTTATCAGGGAGTGTAGGGATAGGATGAGGGGTAATGGTTTTAAGCTGAAAGAGGGCAGATTTAGACTAGACATTAGGAAGAAATTTGGTGGTGAGGCACTGGAACAGGTTGTCGAGAGAAGCTGTGGATGCCCCATCCCTGGAGGTGTTCAAGGCCAGGCTGGATGAGGCTTTGAGCAACCTGGGCTAGTGGAGGGTGTCCCTGCCCATGGCAGGGGGGTTGGAACTCGATGATCTTTAAGGTCCCTTCCAACCCAAACCATTCTATGATTCTAAAGGCCTTCTGGAAATTCTGATTACTATTAATGTTTCTACAAACTTACTGGTGACAGCACCACAAACTGGGGCTCACATTGCTGAAGTTGTATGTACAGCTGCCTCCCCAAGGTCACTGTTGAGAGGGGTTTGGCTGGGTTACTTTAAACTCCATTTCTTAGTTTGGCTGTTCCTAGTAAAGTATAATTTTTTGGAGAAAGATTTCTAACTAGTGATCTGCGCCAATCAAAGCAAAGTAAGGCTTCAAAGTTTTGGATTGAGACATTATATATTCTTGCTTTTGTGCTGCTGTTGCACTAGAAAGGCTGGCTGTTGAGTTGTATATCTCTGTAGAAAATTTAGTGCCTAGAAGAAAAGTACACAACCTCTTGGTAATCATATACACATAATAATAATAATAGTGGCATTGCTTGTACGTGGGCATTCAGGTCTCTCAAGAAAACTCTTAAAATATAAGTAAGCTATGCCTGTGCCCTGAATTCTTTCTTTCTTCACGGTGGTCACACACACATCTGAGGTCTTCATGTTTACCCCAATAAAAGGGCAAATGAAGCTGACAGTGACCTATTCTATTTAAGAATAGAGTCTGTATTATTCTAAATGCCATTTTCAATTGGTAACTTTTTTAATGCCATATTTTCTCTACTAATCTTTGGCAATTTTCTTGGCTCAACCACTTTTGTGTATTCTTAGCAGAAGTTGTTCAAGTTCTTTAATCTTTCTTCCTAATACGTGATCACTCAGAGCAAACACTCCGCAGTGCCATCTTGGCACAGCGATAGTGCCTCTGCTGGAACTGGTGGGAACTTGGGATTTGAAAAGGGCATGGATGCTGAATCACCCACATCTTGTATTCTGGTGAAAAATAGTTACAGTGACTTACAGCTTGCTCTCACTTACAAGAATTTTGCGTAAATGTTAGAATGACAGTAGTAATGCGCTGTCAGCATCTGTGAGAACAGCTGAGGATGGACTAGAGGGACTGGGAAAAAGGGTAGGGTTAGATCCTGCTGTGGCCATGCCAAGTCAGGGGTGTCCTGGGCATCAGTGGTCGCTGTTGTATGTTCTCCAGAGCTTCCCAATTCTGCCAGCTTATTCCTCAACTTCTGTCAAATGAGTTTGATTAAATCAGAAATACACATTTTGTAGTTGGGAGATATGTAGCTATCTCTGCATTCTAAGGAAAGTGGCAAAAATTGCAAATAGACAGATGATCTGGAGGAACTGAGGAGGCAGTCATTTTTCCACTAGTAGATTTGCTGCTGCAAGGGGGAAGATGATAACCGTGTCACCTAGGCCAGTGACATCTGGGTTCCGTGATCATTGAGCAGCTTAGTGCCAATCTTTTTGACACATAGGATACTGTAGCACACCTCCAAGATCACCTATGATGATTTTTTTTGTCCTGAAATATAAAACTGTAGAATTAGGGCAAGAGACTTTTGTGTGCAGAAGAGATTTGCCTACAGCATTTTAAGTTCTTACTGTATGAGCTCTTTTCTCTTGATTGCAATTTGCAGAAACATGGATTACCATTTACAGCAATTTAATTAGGTTATTATTTTTAATTAAGATACAAACAGGAAATAAGTTTTTCAAATTTCTGTTGCATGTAGAAAATCTTCCAATGAAATGTTAACATAAGAATATTTTTCTTGTTGTCTAGTATTATTTTTCTGCTACCTGGGAATAGAAGGAAAAGGGCTTATTATTGTTATTCCAGTTAAGGTCCCATACACATTCTTCATGACAGTGCCTTATATTTTGCATATTGCAAGGTGAATAGAAGTAATTAACTTTTAATCTGTCCTGCTGGATCTATGTCCAAAAGCCCAATCCATCTAATGAAAATACCAAATGCAAATTTCTTCCAATGAAATCTTGAGTTCTGAGGAAGAAGGAATTTTCCTGTTCTTACTTTAGTTTGGTCAATTAATCTAAGTATCTCTCATAACCTGAATTTTGTGGAGACTTCTGGACAAGTCTCAATATTATTAAAGGATGATTCTAGAAAAAAATAAAAAAGCAGAGGCAGCAAACATTATTAATTCCAGTATTCACAATGCTCTGAAAGTTGAAGTAAAAAAAAGAAGCAGCCTGCGAGCTGAGGCTGAAGTTTTATCTTTAATCACATTAGAGCTCCTGCTTCTTTACCTCTTTACACCCATTTGTTATATATGTACACAGGTGAACTGGAGGAAACCTCTGCAAGGAGGTCTGTATTGGTATCAGTGGCATAGAAGAAAACATTTTCTTTAATTAAAATGTGGCCCTGTCCAAAGTAGGAGCCCCATGGTGGGCGAGAGTACAATGAGGTTATAATTAGCATAGTTAGAGCCAGTTAAAGTGAACATCAAGCACAGGAAAATTATATATAACTGACTGAACTCAGCATCTTGAAAATCAGGTTGTTAAATCAACTTTAGTGTCCGGGAATATGACATTTAGCTGTAGTTCAGTTTCTCCCACCACCACCCACCAGAGTCCATAGTCTATATTTTCTGCCCAAAACATCTATTCTGACTGCTGTTCCTGAAAGCAAAAAAATACCCCTTTATGATATTTGAGTATCATCAAACATTGTGAACGTTAGTCCCGAAACATGACAAAATTCCCTTCCATGGATGCCAGTTCAAGCAGTGCTTCCCTTACAGTATGTGGAAACTCTGTGTGGAAAAACCCACACCTTCACTTCAGAAGTAGTTTTCATCTCAGGTTTTCCACTTGCCCACGCAAATGCCAGATGAACAAGTATCTCCAACAGTCTCTCCCTTCTTTCTCCTTCTTGCATTCTGTGAAACCCTTTATCTGTTTGCTGGCTAACAACAGAGCATGCTCTGTCCCCTTTGTGTCCAGTCTGTGGGGAACATGCTGTCTCTTTTCCTTAAAAATACATGGCAGATTCCCTCTACCTTCTCCCTTTCTTGTCTCTGCCTCTTGCTGCTGCTGTAAGTTAGTGTCAATCCCAAGCTCTGACTTGACCTAACTCCTGTGACATCTTGATCAGTGCTTGCTAGGAAATCCTAACTGCTGCCTGCGTTGAATGGAGAAGTTTGGGTCATCAGGACTCTCCTTGCTGAAGTATGGTGAGTTCAGCCTGGTCCAAGCAGAAGTTAGTTAATTCTGTCATTGCTCAGTGTTGCAAGAGCTTTAGCGGCCAATGTACTGCTTTCAGCTACCTCTTCTGTGAAGTAAAGCCTTGGGAACTAATACTTTTTCTAACTTCTAATCGAAACATCCTTCTTGTTCACTTTAGTTGTTTACAGTCAAATAATAATTGTCTTGGATCTAAAGCTTCAGCGTAGTGCCATTTCATTCAGGGGTGTTAGCCACAGATCCATGGTCCTTCAGTAAGGATATGGCTTCTTCAGCTCTCTGCTGGAAACCTAAACCAGTGCCAAAGGGGTAAGAAGTACATTCACATTCAGGACAGTGCATAAAACCAGGCAGTTTAGTCACGACAAGACCCAGTGCACAATCGAAAGGAAGCTGTTGATTGCCAAAAATACTTTATTAGTAAAAATAGATCAAACTTGTGAGAATACCACCTGGTCACTGTTCATTAATTTCCTACAGTAGAAAAGAAAACTGGTGTTGGTTCTGCACACCTGGTCATTGCACATCCTTCCAGCCTGGCAGTACATCACTAAGCAGTTGCAGTTTGCACTGGGTGAAAATCCTGTCCTGAAGTAAATAATCCCAGAACCACCCTCTGTAGCCTCAAACTACCTTGAATTGGCTAATGTCATTTTGCACAAGCTCCCTACAGGCTGAAATGAATTGAGACATTCGCATGAGCTTGTGGGTTTAACACATCCACACAAGAGGTATCAGCATCATATAAGTTTTCTCAATAACAGAACTATCAAAAGCCTTGCATTTCAGATAGTGCCCTTGCACACGGCAATATATAACGTACTTTTTTCAGTGCACCAATTAGCCACAAGATAAGTACAGTGAACTATTGTTCTGGGCTCATATATCTATTTTGAGATTTATTACTCCTATTTTGGATCCGAACTACACTTCTCAACGTGTCTCTGCTCCCCATGCACACATGAATAGTTGATTAATAACAGGTTTTCATCTCTGTCCATAATGCTTCTTTTCCTAGTAAGACCTCTTTTGTTGCCTCTTTCTAGTTTACCAATAGATGGTGTTGAAAGTGCCAATAATTCTTTAAAGATTCATTCAAATCATAGCTTTATTGTAGATTAATTCTGGCCTGGGTTAAGTTACACAATATGACAGCAGCTTTTATAACTGGTAAATAAAATAAAAATACATTCAAGTGCCTTCACTAAACAAGGCATTTGAAAAGCTTCCTTTTACCTCAGACATTCTTTGGTGCTCTAGCATTAAAGAAAATTTTTTGGAATATAGTATTGTACACAGCTGTTTGGTAGGAGGAAGTGGGGGTGTCTACAGTGAAAAACATAAGTTTTGCTTGCAAAGACTACTATTTTTGTTGTGCATTAATATTCAGTTTTGTTAAAGTGAATCGAGAAGAAACAAGTGTTGTGATGAACAGATTCTTGACAGTTATCAATTTACTTACAGTGATTTCATCACTAAATGTCCTTGTCTTAGTATATAGCCTGCAGAATTAATGACAATCCGTACCTTTCAGAGAATATAATGAAACCCAATATGATGCAAAGATTTATTTTTTTCCCTTTCCGCTATTATATTGTTATTTTTTATTATTCCTGAATCTCTCTAACATGAAATGTGAATTAGATTTGTTTGGATTTATCCACTTGGCATTCATAAGCTTTGTGACATAGGAACTGCAAGTTGAATGTAAATGTTATTTACGTTCATTTAGTACTTCAGTAACGTACTTTTCACTGTATAAAAGAACCAGGCTTACACAACACACTTCAGATGAAGTGAATAATGAAATACGCTTTCTCTTTACAGGTGAAATGAATAACTACTGTCTAGTTTAGTAATTGTAACTGTCTTGCTCTTACCTGCTTCTCTCCTCTCTGAATTTTGTCAGGGATTGTCTTTCTCTAAGGGAGCAATTTGCACACTTGATCACTGAATGGTGGTCTTATAATGCTACTGGAATCTGGGTATTATGGAAGCAGTCCTAGAAATATTGTGGCTTGAGCATTTAAACTGGCTTTTACAGTCTCTCTTCTTTCTGTCTTTTTTTTCTTAATTTATTTTTCTGTTTTTACCATTCTCCTCCCAGAATTACAAATAATTTTGTAAACATAGGCTTGAAAGTTCATTTAGAGAAGAGATGTTTTTAGGTTCTTATTTTTCCTCAAAAACTGAAAAATTGAGGAAGAATGAAAGAGGAAAAGCGGGATCTGCCATGGGTGCTTAAGGGGAGGAAGGAGGAACCTCTCCATACTTCCTGGGCGTCAGAAGAGTTCAGTCATAATTATGTAACCACATCCAAACGGCTCCCCCCAAGCCCTGGTAAGGGCATACAGTGACTTAAAGGGATATTTAACATAGCATGCTTCCTTTTTATTGGAGTGAGGTTATGACGTGTTCCAAGCATCTGAATAAGCCCTGAGCTGGTGCCATCCCCCTTCCAGACCTCCATTCACAGCCACATGAGGTTGACAAAGAAACAAGGACATTACTCCAAAGTTAGACGAGCTGAAGGTTTGACTTGAATTATTGATGGATAAGGTTCCTGTGCAGTTTATCCCAGCTCTATGAACTTCTCACCTATGAAGACATCTTGTTCTGCTGTGTCCCTTGTGCATGTTCTAGGAAATGAGGGTTTTGGGAGGGAAAGAACTGGTGCAAAGGCAGCTTTCCTGTGAGCAGAGGGGTCTGCAAAGATTTCTTCTTTGTCCATTTGCAATCAAAATCTTTACAAATTGCTCATTCTGAGGGCCAAGGAGACCTCTTAGCAGGGACTGGGGTATCTGCTCCAAGCCTGTGGAGGTAAACTAATACCATCTGGCTGGAGGAAGGTAATTTTGATTTGTGTTATAGGCAAGAGGATTTCGGTCTCTTCAGGGAAAGATAAGCCAGAACATTTTCAAAACAAGAATGTGTTTTCTGACCTGAACCCCTTCTGTAGGCAATCTGAAAGTACTACTGTGCCTGGGCATTTTTAATTTTTTTTTGTTGTATGGTTATTTATGATAACTTACACTACAATAGCACTAGTAAGCCATAATTAGCAGTGAAGCCCCTTTTCATTGCACACAAAAATGACTGTGCTGTGAAGAGTTAAGCCTCTCTTCTGCTGATAGTTGTTGGAGCTCTCCTCCTCCCCCTGTTCTCCTTGAGCAGCATGCCAAGAATGAAGTCTGTGCCCATTGTAATAATAAGAGACCTGGTGGGAATTGCCTGAACCTGCATTTGCTTTCTCTTAAAAAAGGAATAACATTTTACTAAAGTTCATTTCTCCTGGCTGCTTGGAAGAGGGGCCAGGTTGCTCGTGCCTGTGGTCGCTCATGCTTCAATGTCTTCTGCTGCTTATAGCTTGAGCTTGCTGTTTGTTTTGCACATCTTCCTACTCTCCCAGTGCCTTGTTAAACATTTTATACCAGAGAGTTGAATAAGCTGTTGATGTCTGTCCTTTTCACCCAGTCAGATATGACTCTAAATAAAATACCTACTCTGAAAGAAAATAAAATTGGGAATAAGAAAACCAGTCAGTCTTTCAACTGAGCAACAAACCATGGTCACATACTTGAGGACTGATTTTAACCCCAGTCTTGAACCACAATTCATACGTATTTTGACATGCTCCTGACACAGAATGTACAAGAAACATCAAATACAGCTTCTGAAAGAGTGCTTTTCTGCTGGGGTGCTTGTAGGGCCCTCCCAGCTGTGACCTGAGGAGCCCAGTCTCACTATAGCTCCTGATAGCTGGACTAGTCATTGCAGAGAACTAGAACAGATTTAAAGATTTTCCATGTGCTATTTTTTTTCCTTTAGTTTAGAACCAATGAATTACCATTTTTCAGTTATATTTTTAAAACCCAGTCTTAAGTGCTTGCAATTTTTTTAATAAACTAAAATGTTGCTTTTATGACATATTTTAACTTACAAATAAGGTAGTTTGATATGCATTTTGCAGTTGGGGTAAAATATGGATCTCAAGATGGAGTTGCAGGCTTAAAGACATAAAAATATCAGTAATTCTGTTGGTTAGGAACCCAGAAGGTCTACTGTAATTGCCTTGCTTGATGTTTTATATAATGCAGTTCATGAGATTTCCTTTCAATAGTACTTATTTGAAATGAACTCTATCTTTTAGGTGGAAAAAACTCTTATTATGACTTTATAAATATAGTTATTTCTCCTTTTATCATTGTGCTCCTAATGCACATCTGAGCCGCATATGTAGCAGCAGTTTGTTCTAGTGCCATTTCAATCCCCAGTAAAACTTTTTGATAATCTTATTGCAGAAGCATATATAATACCTAATGCCTTTATGGGACTTTATATTAATTAAGACAAAATTTCTTATTTCCAAGTGTAGTGGTTCTGTAATGTTCAATCAGATAATTGTTACTGTCTTTGTCTCTATATTTTTCTGTGTATTTGGTTTTCCTGAGAATGGCTTTATTTGGACCAACAAACTTTTTACTTTTAAGAAAAAATACTTTTAAGAAAAACAGGGCAAGACAAATCAGTTAAGAGTTCCTGGCAATTCTTGCAGATCTTTTTTACTGAAAAAATGTGAAATCATTAAATTTACCATGCAGTATGCAATTGTAGGCAGGAGGAGAGAGCTGGTTTATTGATTGTTGGATTTTTCTTTTCTTCCTTTTTTTTTTTTTTTCCCACCTGTTATGGAATTGATACTGTATCCAGGACCCCAGTGAAGAGGCACAAATAAAAATTCAGTGTTTGCCAAATAAAATAGTCTTTAATTGTTTTTCTCAGTAAGGACTTCTTCCACCTCCACAGTAATAAGCATTCTTCTGTGCTTCAACTAGCTACCCACTCACTTTCTTTCTTTAAAGAATCGTCTGTCCCAATTACCATTGAGAATTTTGAGTCTCTCATTAAATTCAGAGCAGTAGGCAATTTAATCAGGTGGTGATCAGTGTAACATTACAGAAAATGTCCTTTAGAAAGCATATCTTACAAATTTGGATAGTCTGTTTTATCAAATGTTTTTTTAGTGTTTAGTTAGTTTACAGTTCTCTTTGGAAAAAAACAGCGACTTGTAGACAGCACTGGTATATGTTAAAAACTGCAAAACTGTATTTCTCTCTGTATTATTTGTCTTTAATTTGAAGTGTCATCTCTTGCACGTAGAACAAATATGAAATGTCCAAATGGGGGGGAAGGAGAACAGTTTAAATCAAACCTGGAGCTGATTGAGGGTGTGGGCCATTGGCTACAGCATCACTCCTCAGGTGAAAGCCACATTCTGGCTTTTTCTTTTCCCTCATCAGAGTATCATCTCCCATTACTTGCAAAGAAGGACCCGTCTTGCAGACAGAGATTTTACAGTATGTGTTGTGACTCAGAGCATCCCCGTGGGCTGTGGGAGCAGCTGTGGGAGCTGCAGGGAGCAGAGGGAGGTGCCGCCTTTTGTGGGGCTTGGTGGGCTCTGCCGTGTGGCTGGGGACACGGCGTCTCAAGCAGCTTCCAGCCCCTTTTCCAGAAAGCCCTGGAGACTTAAGGCATTGCTCTGTCAGAAAGTGTGCTTCAGCTAGGGCCAATATATACAGCAGGAGAGCTGCTGGACCAAAATGAGTTTTTTCCTGGTGTAGTTGGGTTTGGCGTGGCATAATTGTAACAAGCACACTAAGCCATTTGATGTGATTCCTGCCTGCGTTTGTGAGGAGTTGGTAAGCTATAGCTACCCTGATACAAATGATCCATTGCAAATTTAGTGTTTAGTTTCACAAATTTAGTTGCATAGTACAGCCAAGGTCCAAAGCTCTCCCTTGTGTTCAGATCACAAATCTGTTGTTTTTTTTCTCCCTGTCCATGAGTGTACAAGCACATGTAGTCCTTAAAAATTCTGGAATTTGCAGCCTGACCCTTAGACTCAAACCCTAAACCAGCTCAGACAACAGGCTTTCTGTGGATAATCCAAACAAGTTAAAGCTGTCCACTGATATGCCATTTTTCAGGCTCTACATCTAGAGTCCACATCACACAAGGTGAATAGCAAGTAGGATTAGAATTCTGAGAGAGTGCATATATTGCCTCTTCTCCTCTAGCACTAATGTAAATTGTGTGCATGCCCTGGGGCATAAGATCCGGTGTATTTTGTATTTCTTAGACATTAGCATGCTCTGAGGATCTAAATATCTTTTCTCATATTACATTGAGTTATGAAGTGCAACATTACTTAGCACTGCCAGCCAGAGAGGAAGAGATGACATCCTCTTCTGTGCATGCTGATCTCTGAATTCCTTTAACATCATCATCAGAGGTTTCTTCAGATAGGCCTCTCTCACATATCTGTATCAGAAATACGAAAGTATTTATGTCAAGGAGGCAGGACTACGAGTACATTGTAAGAGAGGTAACTTAAAGTTGTTATCATTACAGCAGTTCTGCTTCAGCTTTGGTGATGACATCTGAATCGGATCCTTGCAGGGAAAGAATACCAGTTCCATGAGATCAGAATTAACGAAGATGCACCAATTTCATAGAATCATAGATTTCCTCCCCCTGTGGATTACAGAAGTTAACAAAAAAACACTGCCAAAATTTAGCGTCCTGGTTCCACCCTCTCATATTTCACGAGTACACATCCAGGAAGAAAATTTGACAGTGAAGCAGTATTTAATACTCTTTCTTTCGTGGTTATTGAATTACAAAAATTTGCAGCAAAATGAACCTCAGGAGAGAGGCCAAACTCAAGAGCAACTAAGTGGAAATTAAATACCAAAAGAGAGAACTTTCAATGGCTATTTAGCTGAAGTGAAGTGGGTTCCCTGTACTGTCTTCTGGCTTTACAAAATACGAAACCAGAACACTAAAATACTAGCCACTGATACTCACACAATACTGTAATTTCTTGAATATTTTAAGATTCTGCTCTGAGCTGTTGTCTCTAAGCAACACATAAGGCCATGTTGCACTGTTTCGTATGGCTATAAAATATATACATTTTTTTTCACCTAAATAGTGAGGTTGCTAAAACCTTTGAAGACATCTCCGTTAAATGGTGGATTAGTTGGTAACAACCAGAAGATCGATATCCGATTGTTTTGACTCCTCGCTATGAAAGTCAACTGGGAATGCTGCTCATCAAAAACTCATAATGAAATGGAAAAAAAGGTAAGATGAAGAATCAGGATGCTCTTGATATCTTAGACTATGTAAAATTATCAATAAGGTTTTTTTTTTTAAAGATATAGTGTTCAGTAGAGCATGGTTTTAGGATGTACCTTCATCCTTATTCAGAGATGTGAATTACTGAGTGTGTAACAAGGCATCAATCGAAAAAAGGTCTGGAGGGAATTTTACAGATGTCCTAGTCATGAGAAACTTTGCAAAAAGCTTGTGAAGCTGCCCACAGATTTGAAGCTGTGAGAAATCTGAAATGCCATGGATGACTATGACGCTACTTAAAATCGCTGAGGTTAATGGACTGCCTGGTAGGTATTGTGAATGTCACTTAACTGCACTGCTTTTACAGAACAGAGTTTCCTCTTCTAATAATGTTAATTATGAAACATGCGTATTCTGAGACAACATAATGGATGCTATTTTTCCATTAGTGAAAACACTTGATGTTTATCAGTGCTGGTGAAGGACAGCATGCTCCATAATTCTGCTGTACTTAATTTTATATTGTACATAATACAGCACTATTTCAGATACACTTTTTTGCATGCTGGTAGAACATCACAGTTTTCTTCTTTGCATTAGAACATACAGTAAAAAACTGTTCCCACTTTTATTGCAGTCAAGAATGCAAAAAATCCAATACATTCATTATTTTACAAATTGAGTAAGGTCTTTCTTCAGCCTAGTGAGTATTCCTTCTGAAAAAAAAATCTGTCTGATCTTCAATATCTGAAAGTTTCTAATTACTGTTGTTTTTTCCCAACAGGTCTTCTGCAGAACTCATTTGGACCAAATCAAGACATAACCAAACTTACCAAATGTCATGCAGCTGGTGGCATGGGCATAAGAGCTGGTAGATAGATAGCCACAGCTATGAAGAGTAGAGTTCTACGTTCAAAACAGTCTTAACCTCTTCCCTTCTTTTTCCTCTGGGAAATGTAGATGGGAGCCTTTCAGTTTGTCCTGGATATGCAAATACATATGTCTTAATAAAGACCACTGAAAATCTGTATTTGTCGGTTTTGGTGTTTTGTTCTTGTTGTCATGAGCAAATAGAGCCAGGAGACAGAGGTCTCACGCACGTATGTCATGAAGCAATTTCTACAGAATTATAAGATTATATCAAATATTTGTTGCCTCTATGCAGAGAGATATTACTTTAAGATTTGAACTGTTCCTAGAATTTTACTGGTGCCCTCTCACCCCTATGCGATTGATGCTGGCTGTGTGGGATGTCCCCCCACCCCATAACCCACTTTTAACTGCCTGAAACGTTTGGGATTGGGAAGGATTTTTCATTTAGTGTTGTGACAGCAACATTTATAGTATAATAGCAATTTACTACACCTCACTGTTTTAGGCTGGAGATCCCTTTTTCTGCAATGTGTAAATCCTACCAGATTCTAGCAGGTTCAAAGCTTAAGTAACGTACAAATTCTAAAATTTTGTAATTTGAGCTGTATTTAGCCATTTCTGAAATATTGTGAATAAAACATTCTCTGCGTCTACCTTACAAGGAAGGAAGCATTGGTTTGGAGGCAAGTGCTTGAAGACATACTCTCCTGTTCATCGTTCTAAGGTACTAAATTACGGAAATTCCTATCATGTTGCTCTCTCTCATGCCCATCCCTAACAAACTGTTTCATAGAAGGCTTAAATTAATAATATTAACCACAAAAAAATTCACAGCTCCTGTTCGGTTCTTTATTTGGTTACTGTCTGTCCTGTGAGTGCTTCCAGACTGGCTAAAGGATAAAATTCTCTCCCCACGCTGGTGTGACAAAAAAGGGCACAGTAATTACATATGTTAACAGATGGGTTTAAAGACATACCTCACAAAAAAGTGGTGGACAGAGACAAAGTGAAAAAGTGTTACCTGTGCCTAACGCACTGCAATAAGGGAAGAACCTCATTGGGTTCTCCATGTGCTTGTTCTCAGTGAATGTGTGGTTTGGGCATCCTTTGAATGATCTGTCTGCAAAGGAAAAAAGTGACCAAAATGTGAGTTTTGTTTCCTGAACTGAGAAATATCTTTGAGCCTTTTACACACACAGCTTTTGAAAATGTCTTTTTAATCCACAGTTCTAATTTGACTTGGACTCAGTCTTCTGTGATGCATCTTTGAAGTTGAGTTAGAAATACGTCTATATATTTAGTTTAGTACTGGCTCAAAATTATCTTATTGCTGGTGGTCTGTGTAAGATGAATCCAGTCCCTGAAAAATACCATTGTAATAGACAGAAATCTATTCAATGTTATTGTTTTCAGAAAAAGATCATTTTCTGAGCCCAGTAAGGCCTGTCTTGCCACCTCATTTAGAAGGGTGGCCCCGTTAACCCTCATGATATAGGAACTATGAGTGAAGGCTACTGCTACTGTCAGTACTCTAAGAGTCTAAGGCTTAGTTTCCCTTTCATTATTATTGTAAGTAGGCATGCTCTGTAATGGGGCTCTATAGGGGAAAAAGGTTCCCTTCCCAAATCCTGTTAGCGGAGAGCTCTTGTGTGGCTTCTGCAGATGTCCAGCCCCTGGCTGGACCGGGCACTGCCCTGCCCTCCCTGGGGTCTGCGGCTGCTGTAACCATCACTTAACCTGCAGCTTTCCTCTTGACCTCCTCAAAGCTGAACAGATTATGACCACAATTCTTTGTAGAAATGAAGGGGAAATTATAAAAATGTGGGAATAACAGATCATTTATCAGAACTCTCTGCTGTAAAGTCTGTGATTGAAATGGTTGTATGTAACCTTTATTCTCCCTTCCTGTTGGCTGTATTGCACATGTTGTCACTGCAGCTCAAATTCGGAGATGACATTGTGCACTGAATGCTTCACAGTCACACTCGAGTCATCGCTAAGAACTCAACCTTGAAAGTTTTATGAGATTGTCTGTGTCACTGGACTCAAGAAGGCTATGCTAGGCCCAGATGTGTTTGGTGTTTAGACAGATGCTTAGGGAAAATCCTATCAGACAAGGTAATCCTGCTGTCCTGAGCTCAGCAGGAGAAGCCATTAATGTTCAATGTAAGAATTCAGAAATGAGCTATGTGTTATGAAATGTAGAATCATACCTATTCATTTAGTAGGTTTTGAATGCTAGGAAGTTAAATGGTAGGAAAAAGATTAAGTTCTCACTGTTATCAGCACACAAAGTATAATGTAATATGCCATTAATTTACCTCATTCAGGGGTTTTTCAAAGTTTCTGTGTTAAAAGCCAGTGATGTGAGACTTCTTTTCTGTGCTACCTTTTGTGGAACCCTTAGTCTGAGAACCGTAGGAATCTGTATCATAAGAAAACCACTGAGCTCCTTCTAGTAGCTGTGAAGGCTGTCATTTTCTTCTGTATTTATCTCACAAATCTCTGTCTCAGTTCTCTATGGCATTCATCCAAAGTCACCCAGGAGGCAGGAACTAGGTCTCCCAACTGGCAACTGGTTCCCTGGCATCTGTTTTCGATCAAAAGGCTATGGAATTTGATTCTGTAGTTCTTGGAAATGTATGGCCCCTCTGAGCATCCAACTCTTTTCTTATGAAATAACAATAAAAAGAATATATTCACAAAGATATTTTAGGGGTTAAGTAATTAATGTTTTGAGTAGCTTAATGCAGAAGCACTTTGTATGATTAAGTACTTCTTTAATTAATTAGTTTAGGAATTTGATAATGTTATTCGTGGGCTCCTGCTGTGGTTCATTTAGAAGAATGGTCTTTGGTCTTCCCATGGGAGTATAAAGGACGGTGTGCCCAGAACACAACCACAGCCCTCGTCTCCGTCCCTCCAAATGAGACAGCACTCATTCGCTGTGAGAGAAGTTTAGTTTCTTTGAATGTAAAAATGTTGGAACCCAGAGGAACTATTGGTGCTGTTTGGCAGGAGTGTGTACATGACTGTCCATGATTTACTAACAGCTGCCTATTTTCCTGTTGTTGTGGTTTAAACCTGGCTGGCAGCCAGACACCACAGCAACTGCTCATTCACCCTCCTCCCTCCAGGGGATGGGGGAGAAAATTAAAGGGGTAA